>NC_134702.1:137481281-137766281 GCF_043290135.1 Rhipicephalus microplus | reverse complement strand
ATCGTAACAATATTTATTGCATGTTTTCCTCGATTAAAGCTTTCGTAATCAGGTAGTTTCTGGACGTTGGGCTTCTATATGTAGTTATATATTGTCAGGAGCAAAACAAGACCTGCAGGCGGGAGTTCACCTGAACCAGAGCAACGAAAATGTTCTCTTCTTCTTCGCAGCCCAAAACGAGTATGAGTCACAGCGGCTCGTTCATCAATGGTGGCATTACCCCCTGTCCCAAAAAGCATCGTCTCGATGCTGTACATGAAGACAAAAAAAAGAAAGTGAGATGAAGATTACCATGCAACAAAATGAATAGCCTAAGGCGGAATAACGTAGTTGGTTGTGGAGCCAACAGTTAAATGGGAAATAAGAAAAATAGGAAAGAATGTAAGGAAAAGACGAAACAAAAAGAAAGATGTGAAGTTACCTATAAAGTCAGTCACTCACTGGCGATTCACAGCGCGAAAAGTATGGTTTGAGCCGTGAAACATGAACAACTTTAGTTTGCGGGGTGAAACGGGAACGTCTTGAAGTGCCTTCTGGGAGAACTTCGTAAGTGACGTCGCTGAGACGTCGTACGACCTTGTAAGGGCCGAAGTAGCGGTGAAGAAGCTTTTCTGAACGGCCACGTTGTCGGATAGGGGTCCACACCCAGACTTCATCACCGGCTTGAAAATAACTTCACGTTGACGAAGATTGTAGCGGCGCGCGTGTGCGGTTTGGTGATGTTGAATACGGTGACGAGCAAGTTGACGGGCCTCTTCTGCACACTGCGCGAATTTGGCGGCAACCGTATGGTATATTCCTAAGAGTTCGGGCAGGAGATGGCGCCGAGCATTGTCGTGACCTCGCGACCGTGGACTAAGCGAAAAGGTGTGAAACCGGTACTTTCTTGAACAGCAGTGTTATACGCAAAAGTTATGTAGGGAAGTATGGCGTCCCGGTTGTTGTGATTGATGTCCACATACATTGACAGCATGTCTGCAATTGTCTTATTGAGTCGTTCAGTCAGCCCGTTTGATTGCGGGTGGTAAGCCGTTGTTTTACGATTTTCCGTGCCAGTTAATCGCAAGACTTCCTGCAGCATCTCTGCGGTGAAAGCTGTCCCACGATCAGTTATGACGACAGCTGGAGCACCGTGACGTAAGACGATGCTGTTAACAAAAAATTGGGCGACATCTGCTGCGGTGGCTTTTGGAAGTGCCTTGGTTTCACAGTAGCGTGTTAAGTAGTCGGTAGCGACCACAATCCACCGGTTTCCAGACGAAGACGTGGGGAACGACCCCAGCAAGTCCATGCCAATCTGATGAAAGGGCGCCTTTGGTGAGCCTATTGGTTGCAGTAGTCCCGCTGGTCGTAAAGGGGGAATCTTAGGTCGCTGACAGTCGCGACACGTGCTTCACAGTCTTCGCGAGACGTGACCAGTAGTAGGAGCGTTGAATCCATTGCAGCGTGCGCGTATAGCCGAGGTGTCGGGACGATGGCTCATCATGACACGCACGTAAAATGTCACCACGAAGCGTCATTGGCGCAACAAGCAGATACATAGCTTGTGTAGGATGAAAGTTCTTTTTGTGAAGCACTTCATCGTGGAAACGAGCATGCAAAGCTTCGAGGAGGGTGGGAATTGTGTCCTTCCAAGTAGTCAATGAGCGGAATGAGCTCCGAGTCGTGACGCTGTTGCTCAGCCAAGTGGGTTGCTGATACGGCAGAAAGAAAAGTGTCGTCGTCTCCAAGGTCAGTGTTGGCATTTTCTACCGGTGCACGTGAGAGACAGTCGGCATCGGTGTGTTTTCGCCAAGATTTGTGGAAGATGGTGACATCGAAATCTTGTAGCTGAAGGCTCCATCGTGCTAGACGACCTGAGGGATCTTTGAGATTTGCGATGCAACAAAGGGAATGGTGGTCGCTAACTACCCCGAATCGGCGGCCATACAAGTATGGGCGGAACATTGTTATGGCCCAGACAACAGCGAGGCATTCCTTTTCTGTTGCAGAATAGTTTTTCTCCACTAGGGATAACGTTCTGCTCGCATAAGCGATCACGCGCTCTACGCCATTACGCCACTGAACTAATACCGCTCCTAGTGCAACGTTGCTGGCGTCAGTGTGTAATTCCGTGTCAGCGCTTTCGTCCAAATGACCCAGTACAGGTGGAGCTTGGAGGAGGTTTCTGAGGGTGTCGAACGCATGACACTGATCGGGACCCCAAACAAACGAGACACCGTCTTTTGTAAGCTTGTCGAGGGGTTCAGCAATCTTCGAAAAGTTTTTGACAAAGCGCCTATAATACGCACAGAGCCCCAGAAATCGGCGTAGGTCGCACTTATTTGTAAGCACGGGAAAGGTGGCAACAGCGCGGGTTTTCTCCGGATCTGGCCGGATGCCGGCATGGCTCACAACGTGACCAAGGAACTTCAGTTCTTCACATTCAAAATGACCTTTCTCGGGTTTGAGAGAAAGCCCCGCTGTTCTGATTGCCTGAAGTACTGCATGAAGGCCTTGGACGTGTTGTTCAAACGTGTCTGCAAAGACCACGACGTCATCAAGGTAAACAAGACATGATTGCCATTTGAGCCCCCTGAGAAACCTATTCATCATTCTTTGGAAAGTAGCTGGCGCTGAGCATAGACCAAAAAGCAACACTTTAAACTCGTACAGGCCACCGGGAGTAATAAACGCCATCTTTTCGCGGTCGCGCTCATCTACTGCGATTTGACAGTAGCCGCTACGCAAATCCACGAAGGAAAAATATTTAGCGTGGCGTATACGGTCCAACAAGTCATCTATCCGGGGTAGAGGATAAACGTCCTTTTTGGTGACCTTGTTCAGTTTACGGTAATCAATGCAAAAACGCAACGTACCATCCTTCTTCTTTACTAGCACAACTGGCGAAGCCCAGGGACTGGTCGATGGCTGAATGACGTCGTCTTGAAGCATCTGCTGGACTTGGGCACGTTTAGCGTCTTGCTCTTTTTGCGACACCCTACAGGCATGCTGTCAGATGGGCCTCTCGGGGGGCAATTCGATGACAATGAAGCTAACGCAGACGAACCACCGGCATCAGCAAGTTCTTCACAATATGCAATTGCAGTGTGTCTCGTTAGGTGGCGATATTTGTCGCTCAAGTTCGTGACCAGCAGGTGAACATGCCTGTTGCTAGGCTGAATGATTCCTCGAGCAACACAGATTTGTCGTGCAATAAGGAGAGACAAATTGGCCTCTGCAATTACCGCGGCAGGCACGTCCTGTCCCAATTCTACTTCTACAAAGACGCTGCTTCGAGGTGGGAGAGTCAGAAAATCGTCGGTAACACGGAGCGCTCCTTTCCGGAATTGTGTACTGTCAGTTGCAGCGCAAAAAGGATCCTCGAACGACACAAGTAATTCACGGAGGTCGATGACGGTGCCGTATTCACGAAGGAAGTCCATTCCTAGAATGACGGACCGAGAGCACACGCGCAATACGAGGAAAGAGCCCGCTAATGTCGACGTACGTATACGAATGCGTGCCGTGTACATACCGGTAGGCATCACCAGATGGCCACCTGCCATGCGCAACTGGGGTCCTTGCCATGGTGTGGTAACCTTCCTCAGTTCAGATGCCAGTGTGGCGCTCATTACGGAATAGTCGGCACCGGTGTCGACGAGGGCGTTGACAGCATGACTGTCGACGAAGACGGCGATTTCGGCGAAAACGATCTTTCTGCTGTCGGAAAACGCTGCAGAACCGGAATGGTCCTCATCTGGTCGTTGCGTCGAAGGAGGGTATTTTACAGTTCGCCGGGCCGCGACTTCACCCCCAGAAGTCACGGTTCCTAGTTTTTCCTGCGGGGACTTGGTGACCGGCTCCTGAAAGGAGCGGAAGACGATGAGGGCAAACTGGGGGACGTAGACCGGTGAGGTGACGGTGATCTCGACTGGTGGTGCTGAATAGTCGAAGGAGTTCGCTGGCCCGTGAGATAGGCTTCGATTTCGCGGGGGCGGTCACCGTAGCGCGGGCATCGAGCATCAGGGTGGAAGCCGCGGAGACCTATGTCCGGTATTGACAGCTCTTGTATACGTGACCCGCTTCACCGCAGTGATATCAGAGCGGACGGTTATCCGAGGTCCGCCACGTGCTTGCCTTGCTGCCACTTTGTCTTGAGGTAGACGGCAGATAGGAGGGTGTGCTCAGAAACCTTGAGCCAAGAGGCGGGCTCGGAGCAGTGTCGTGGAATGACTGCATAGCCTGGTACCTTGGCAGCATAGCAGGATCTGTAGCCGGTGGCACAGGAGATCGCAATTCCGCTGCGTATGTCAGGACTGGGGCCTCGGGAATCGGTGGTGCGATTGGGGCCAGGGGTGTGACGGCCTGCCGGACTTCTTGTCTGATTACATCCGCGAGGGCTGACACAGGTTGATGGGATCTCACTGCTTGAAGCTGTCGCAATTCGTCCCGAACAATACTTCGAATGAAGTCGGCGAGGGCCTGTCTCTCGCTGTCAGAGCCGATAGAGCATGTGGTGGCCGGGATCTGGCGTTCGTATTGTGACGACCACTGCTGCAGTGTACGTTCCATAGTGGTCACCTCACTGATGAACTGGGCGACTGTGGTCGGTGGAATGCGCACGAGCCCAGCGAAAAGCTGTTCTTTTACTCCGCGCATCAAATGCCGCACCTTCTTTTCCTCGGGCATGGCAGGGTCCGCGCGCTTGAAGAGCCGAAGCATGTCCTCGACAAACATGGATACTCGTTCGTTCGGCCGCTGGTTTCTGCAGGATATGGCTTGTTCAGCCATCTCGTTCCTTTCGGTGTTGCGATAGGCGTCATGGAGCTGACGGCTAAACTCTTGCCAGGTTGCAAAGGAGCCCTCGTGGTTCTCGTACCACGTCTTCGCACAATCTTCCAAGTAGAAGTAAACTCGGCGCAGCTTGCGTACATCGTCCCTTTCGTTGATACTGGCAACCTGATCAAAGTGTTCGAGCCAGTCATCAACATCATCGAAGATGTCTCCATGGAACGGCTTTGTTGTCTGTGGCACGTGAAAAACATGGGCGAGAAGAGAACCATGGGCATCGCTGGTTTGGACCGCCTGGCTTGTCATCGGAGTTGCCATCTTTCTGAGTGTCGATGCCAAGGGACCAAATTCAGGGGGTAACCCTCGCAGGCGGCGGATGCTTCTTGCTCTGAGAGATGTAGCTGTCTCCACGATGGTCGACACAGCCGAAGTACACGTACCCAGCACGTCCACCAGTAATGTCACGAGCAAAAAAAGATCTGCAACCGGGAGTTCACCTGAACCAAAGCAACGAAAATGTTCTCTTCTCCTTCGCAGCCCAAAACCAGTATGAGCCAGAGCGGCTCGTTCATCAATGGTGGCAACATTTTAAGATTTTAGAACGTTGCAGACCACCAATGTTGTTGATATTGATAGTGACTGTGACGGTGATGAACGCGCCTGTAAAAGAGAGAATTTTGCAATATTACAAAGATTTGAGGTAGCATTACCCAGAAAACTTTCGGCCATGGATTCTGCGATGTTACAAGAGCCGATACGGTATTGTCTCCCGGGACCAGCGGTCACATTTTGTTGGCGGTGAAAGGCCTGTGTAATGTGCAATGTTAATGCGCACTGAACAACACCAAATGGTCAACGTTTCCGGAGCCTTTCACAGTGGCATGCGTTATGATCGTATCGTGCTTTTGGCATGTAAAACCCCTGATATGCGGTATTATCATTGCGAAAAAGACATCCTCTAAAATGAAACTTTTGTGTCAGTGGCTAGTGCGATCCACCGCATACTCCTGGCAACTACGTTTGCCACAGTCATTAGGGAGTACAACTTTGAGTGTTGGTTGTTACTTGCAGCTGCACTCGGGTTCAGTGCTGGTGTGTTGCTACGTACAGTTGGCTTGAGCGTCAAAACATTTGCGGTGTGAGTACAAAGGAAAGAAAAATAATACAGTTGCGATCCTACAGCGTAGCGGCTATAACCGCTAGCTGATGACCTAAAACTTCGTCTTCAGCATTTAGAGTTCCGTAGTTGGCTCCTTGCGAGGATAATGGGCTGTTTCGCCATGCAATTTTACCATACGGTAAGTAGAGTTACGACATACGATTGTAGTTGGCACGCTGTTGTTTTAATCGGCAAGGTCTGCCTTAACCACTATCATCATCTCGTCTTGTTGCCGTTGTGCACTGAGGAACTACCAACGCTGGTACGTTTTCGAGTAATGGCACATATAACACGGAACGGTAATACGTAACATAGTGCAAACGCTGTGGCGCTAACTGGTCGCTGCTAAAACACCCTGATATATCAAACTTGTTTCACGTTGCTAATTTCACTTCTTCCGACATGTTCTTTCGCAGAAATCAGTGACATCTTGTAATGGCGTTCTCTCTCGGCGGGAAGAATGGCAGCCTGCCGTAAGTGAAAGGAGAATAGATGAGAAAAATTATATCTCTTACAAGAAGCTGGTTATCAAAAATTACTCCGGCATATATGTAGCAGATGCCCACTGATACGTTTTGGTAAAGCTACAGTATCGCACTACAACGAATGTGGCTCCCTAGGCCAGTTGAACGCCGCCCATAGAAACGCATGAGATCCTATTGTTAAATAATGAACACTCTGCCACGGGGTGTACAGTGCAACACTGTAACTTAGCCAGACTGTTCAAATACGTGTGTGCTATATAGAACCGAGTAATTTATGATAACTAGCCTTTCTCGTGAAATATGATTTTTGTTTGTTTGTTTCTTATTTAGTTACAGAGCCACTGCTGTGGCCAACGAGAGATGGCGCTACGTGCAGATGTCCCCAAATCATAGTCATGTACGCTGGATGTTCAGGTAAATGTGACATAGCCAGTTACTGAAGTATTAAATGAAGGTAGTTGCTTGTTGAACGCTGTACCTTAAGATTGTGCCATGAGATGAGCTGTTCTCAGTGATATTTGCAGCTACATCTATAGCAACCGGTTAACAAAAATTATATACATATAGATTCGTAAGAGCATTGTACCGACTCACCAGAGGTGCTCGGGGTAAGTCATGCGGTTTTTTACAGTCGCCACACGAAGCCCAAATACAGGCATGTCGACCGTAAGAACGATGGCTCCATAGCCTAGCCTCTCGGCTCGAGATAAGAAGTCAATCGTCACAGAGCGGTCCTTCACGACTTCCATCTGGAGCCAGCGGACACCCCCGGGTGCTCCGCATGCCACGTCCTCCATGGAGGTAGTGCTGAGCGCACTCAACACCATAACAGTTCCAGCGTTTGCAGCAGCTGAAACACAAGATATGCACTTACTATTAAAGTTGCTTAAGCGCATCAAATCTGCCTGTATTCATACGGACCCTCGCTTTAAAAAGAACCAAAGAGTGAAAACAACCGAAAAGACTGTTTTAGCTAGAGCATCATTAGATAGTGGGCAGGTGGTGAAAACTTTATTAATAATGTGAGAATCCACTATACTCATCTTCAACGATACGTTATCAACACCATAATGCACTCGGTTGTCTACCATCATCGTTCATGTTGTATTATCATTGTGGGTTCACCGTAGCTGTTCACTGCCGGATGTTCAGGCCAAATATACGTTTTCGCAACCAACTCCTTATACGTTTCAAAGGCTGCTCTCGGATGCCTCATCCTCGACTCATCCGCTCCACCTCCTCGAGATTCGTTCAGGTCACCGCTTGTGCTTGTGCTGGCACCGCAAGACGCGCCTTCGCACGTTGTAAAAAGACACCAGCGCCAGGAATCTCTTCGTTCGTGTTCACGGAGAAGATATGGAGGACTGGCTTGAGGGTTTCGGGTGTGTCAGTTTTGCCAATCCGTGGTACAACTCCTGAAAGCTATCTCACGTTCGCTGCTACAATACGGGTGTAGCTAAGACGTGGTTCTTCAACCACCACAATGATATTCCCGACTGGGCTACTGTCACGGACGGCTATTTTTGGCGACACCGCGTCACGGCAATTAACGGGCGCCGTACTCCCCGACTGACCGTGAGAAACGGTGGTGCATGAAAGGGATCCGAGAAGTGCAAAATGGGGTGCTCTTCTTAGAACGTCGCCGCCGACGGTTAATCCTTTTGTAACTGTGGCGGCGTCTGCAAGGTCGTAGAAGGCCGCGGTATACCCCGAACAAGGATTAGACTACAAGATGCACCGACTGAGAGCCAAGCGTTTGACCGTTCCCACGGAGAATAGCGTGGGAAACGCTCTGGTGGCCAAGCCGTATGACAACAACCCGACAGGTTGTCACTCTCGCTAGTTGCGGGCCCTCTCCCAATTAAAAAGGGGTGGGGTCAAAATATCTTTGGGGCGGAGTTTCCCCTCAATTAAACGCGCATGATTGGACCCAGGTAGAGGTCTCTTGTCCCCAAGGAGGAGAGCGAGGAGACACGAGGGGGATTTAAGCGCAGGATTTTGCCCTGCTAGGCAGACTAGTCGCTGACCAACATGGTGTAGAAACAGATCAACAAGCATCTCTTCTAGAAGTTTTTAGTGTGGCTCTGTATCGGCTGGCCACCTAAACCTAGCCGTTCGTCTAGTTGTGACGCGATATTAACGTCTGCAACATAGACATCGGGACTTCGCCTCGAGTTAGCTCAACCTGCTCGAAGTCACCTGCAAGCACTAGCCTCCCGGAGCCACCAGCGTTGCAACACCGCCGACATCGCAGTCGTGCCAGAACTCTCTTCGACTTCTCGCATCCGATCGTCGGGGACACAACGCTGCCGGTCATCACACGTATGCCTTCACCTGTTTATATCTTCGAACTTTCTCCTCCGTAGTTCCATTCTTGTTAGTTTGTGTAGTTTGTAATAGTTCTCTCTCGTAAGCTGATTTATTGTTTCTGTTATATATCTCTGTAGTTCTATCAAGTGTTGATGTAATTTGTTAGCTGTATTGAAGTGTTGTATTAGATCCCGTGTGCTGCAATATCACTAGAGTAAAGTTGTTTTGTTTTCTCACGTCTCTGATCTCTTCACTGTCTCTGCTTGCGTACGGAACGAACCAACCTGCTGTCATTCCCGTCGCCGACTTCGCGCTGGCGACGCTAGAGTGGCGGCTTGTAACAAAACTTGCGTCCGCGAGACAGGACGTTCCGTACAAGAGTAAGACAGTGAGGGGTGAACGAGAACCGTGCGGATAGCGTGGTGATATAGCCGCACAGTTGAAGTGGTTGCATCCTGCATATGATTGCGCTGGTTTTTTAGTGGCGTTATAGTGACAGTTGCAGTATGCAGTGTATAGATTTTGATAAGTGGATCACGCAAGGTAAACAGTTAGGCCTCGAGGGCGCCGAACTGAGACAATGGGTTAAGGAGCAGCAGGAACAGGCGCAGGCGTTAGCCAGAGAAGAGCGAGCATGGGCCCGGGAAGAAAGGGCGAAAGAACGAGAAGCGGCAAGGGAAGCCGGAGAACGGGAAGTGCAGTTACTGCAATTAAAGATTCGCCTCACTGAGGGTAGCAGGGTGAGCCGATCCAGCAGTGAGCACGGCGATGCCGGCAAGGAACTGTCATTTGAGCGAGACACATGGTGTCAAGGGCTACTCACGGTTCTGCCTTGCGAGGCAAATGAAGCTGTTGCGCGACTCAGTCAGCAGAACGCGAACAACTACGAGGTAGTTAAGGCAGAGATGTTCCGGACGTTCGGAACTTCGGTCTGGACAAAAGAAGAGCAGCTCAGACAAGAGTCTGAAAGAAAGCGCGAAACAGAAAGACAACAGTCTGAAAGCGAGGCGAGTCGGAAAGCGCTGGACGTTAAAGTGTGGCAGGAAGCGCTAGAACCAGAAATCACGCTAGAAAAGGACCCGCATATTCTCGAATGCATCCATATAAATGATGTAGAGAACGAGGCCTTGGCCGGTCTCGAGGTAGAGACAGTATCAAAAAACGGTCCTAGCGAGGATGAGGTGTGTGCCAGCAGCCCTAATGGACTCAGTAAGAAGCTGGAAACCATCCTCATGCCTCGAGAGGACGCCTCGAGATCGTCACATGCAGGTAGGGTTAGCACAGTGGCTAAACACAGCGAGAACGCGACGCTTCAGGAGTGCAGCGATGCCATCGGAGAGGGCCCAGTTAATGGTTTCATCAGCATTAACAAAGATAACTTGGCCCGGCAGTCCGTCGTGACACCGAGTTCAAAATGTTTGAGCGTGGGGCAAAATGTAGCCCAAGCTCCAACGAGCTTCCCAACCACTCAGTTCCCGACGCGACATGATGATGGCATTGAGAGAAAGGGGGCAAGCAAACATCGCAGGAAAAGGAAGAAGCGGAGGCGTTCGGCACTTTGTGAGCCTAAGGCAGGTCCCACTCCTTCCCAACAAAGACGACAGGCTAGGCCATGCATCCGTTTCAAGAAACGTCAATGGTGGCGTTCATGGAGACACAAGCGGCGAGCCAGGTGTAGAGGGGGAAAAGGAGGTGCGTCCGAACGAAAGCCTCCCGAACGAAAGGCGCGGTTCATTTCGATGACTTCAGGAAAGCGGCCTTGCCCGAAGGTTCAAAGCCGAAAAGGCACAGCGGCTAAGTACTGCGTGGGACAAAGACACTATTACCCAGGCTCCCCCCCCCCCTGTTTCTGGCGTCCCGTGCACATTCGTGAGGGGAGCCGGCCCAAATGCAGAATGAGGCGGGACAGCAGGACACAGTCTAGCGTTCGTGCTTTTTGTAACCTCTGGCGTGCTCGAAAGCCGCCGGAAAAGCGACCCCATCGTGTGCGATTCAAGCGATCTAATTGAGAAAAGGGGGGCGGTCAGTTTGAAGAATTGTTGCACGTGCGTGCTAAGTATGGTTACTTAGTGTTGCTTTGCAGACGCAGACTTCAGCCATAATTTTTGCAAGTTACGTGATGCGGTGTAAATTGTTCAGAAGGAAAACCGCCGAGCCAAAGGCTGAAAGTTAACATCGAGTTAGTTTAATCATGAGTGCGAAAATTTGCATACGGTAAAAACCGAGAAAATGTGTCATTTTTCTAGTTTTTTCAAAGGTTTAGTGTGGCATCGTAATCCTCCACTGCCGTGGGCATGTGGCATGCATGAGCATTTGAGGAAGAGGTTAGCATAAACCGAATGATTTCGTAAATTGATTAAGATTGGCGTGACCCGGTACAGTTGTCGTTGCGCGCATTGAGACTTGAGGTCTATGAGCATGTTTTTTTCCCTTCCGTCGGTTGTTTTCTGTTTGTATGGACGTATTTCATTGTATAAGAAGTGTATTTTGAGTTATTTTCTTTTGGCTTGGTGTATTGGTTGTTTTTACTTGTTGTAATGCACATTGCAGGATTGCACTACGGTAGAGGAGCGCCCCTGTTCCGTTTTGTTTCGTAGTATACATTCGTGCAGTGTATTATGTATTGAAGGCTGCCGTACACGGCTATTTCCTCTTCTTGGTTGTATGGCGCCTTGATATTGTTGCGTGTAACTGAAGCTCGTACTCTAACAATTTGTTTTTTTTCTTTTGTTGTTACTTTGATGCACTCTGCCTAGTTATGTTGTGTATGAGAGGGACAGCCTTCATGTCTCCCTTGTTGGTGGTGTTTTGTTCCTTGTTGTCGAAAAAATTCCCCTCCGTGTGAACAAATGTTATGAACACCATTCTGAAAGTGGGGGGCAATGTCACGGACGGCTATTTTTGGCGACACCGCGTCACGGCAATTAACGGGCGCCGTACTCCCCGACTGATCGTGAGAAACGGCGGCGCATGAAAGGGATCCGAGAAGTGCCAAATGGGGTGCTCTTCTTAGAACGTCGCCGCCGACGGTTAATCCTTTTGTAACTGTGGCGGCGTCTGCAAGGTCGTAGAAGGGCGCGGTATACCCCGAACAAGGATTAGACTACAAGATGCACCGACTGAGAGCCAAACGTTTGACCGTTCCCACGGAGAATAGCGTGGGAAACGCTCTGGTGGCCAAGCCGTATGACAACAACCCGACAGGTTGTCACTCTCGCTAGTTGCGGGCCCTCTACCAATTAAAAAGGGGTGGGGTCAAAATATTTTTGGGGCGGAGTTTCCCCTCAATTAAACGCGCATGATTGGACCCAGGTAGAGGTCTCTTGTCCCCAAGGAAGAGAGCGAGGAGACACGAGGGGGATTTAAGCGCAGGATTTTGCCCTGCTAGGCAGACTAGTCACTGACCAACATGGTGTAGAAACAGATCAACAAGCATCTCTTCTAGAAGTTTTTAGTGTGGCTCTGTATCGGCTGGCCACCTAAACCTAGCCGTTCGTCTAGTTGTGACGCGATATTAACGTCTGCAACGTAGACATCGGGATTTCGCCTCGGGTTAGCTCAACCTGCTCGAAGTCACCTGCAAGCACTAGCCTCCCGGAGCCACCAGCGTTGCAACACCGCCGACATCGCAGTCGTGCCAGAACTCTCTTCGACTTCTCGCATCCGATCGTCGGGGACACAACGCTGCCGGTCATCACACGTATGCCTTCACCTGTTTATATCTTCGAACTTTCTACTCCGTCGTTCTATTGTTATTAGTTTGTGTAGTTTGTAATAGTTCTCTCTCGTAAGCTGATTTATTGTTTCTGTTATATATCTCTGTAGTTCTATCAAGTGTTGATGTAATTTGTTAGCTGTATTGAAGTGTTGTATTAGATCCCGTGTGCTGCAATATCACTAGAGTAAAGTTGTTTTGTTTTCTCACGTCTCTGATCTCTTCACTGTCTCTGCTTGTGTACGGAACGAAGCAACCTGCTGTCATTCCCGTCGCCGACTTCGCGCTGGCGACGCTAGAGTGGCAGCTTGTAACAGCTACCTACAAACAGGTCCGCCAAGATCTTTGGCAACCCAGTCGTTCTGTCGGCTTTCGCCAAGAAAAGTCTCGAGGCTCGGAGACAACTCGCTGAGCTGCACACATCCTAGATTGAGTATGTTCTTGCGATCTGCTGCCATGTCGGCGTGGCAGTGCGAAAGTAGGAGAGGGTGTATTGACTTTTCAAGGCTACTTCAACTATCGCATTTAGTACTTTTGCCATCAGAAATCCGGCGAACGTTGCTGATGTTCTAATAACATGTCAGAGTCTCGACAATTAAACTCGAGTCTGTTCACCTACAAGAAGACAGTGAGTCAACTCAACACCTCCTACAGCGGATCCAGACCTGCGAGACATGATAGGGCACATAGACGAATTACAACGAGTGGGATTCTCACTGCCTTTAATGTGTTCCAGCCAACTTTCTAAAATTGTTTTGCGTATTGGTTCACTGGAGATTACTCGGCCGAAATGAACGTCTTCCCAACTGAAACCTCACAATACAGGGAAAGGTATATTATTATTGGCTCACGCACAGGTCACCTATCTATAAGTATTGATAGATGAGCATTAAATAATCAAGCGTTTGTCTGAGTTGCCTACGCAAGTCATCAGAAATAACCATCAGAAAGAACCGCATGACAAACAAACAGGGAAAGAGGGAAACCACGCAGTTAAACATTCCTAGTCGGTGTATCCGTTTCTTTTCTGTGAACATTATTGGTGCTGTGCATTAGTTGTCCTCACGTATTTTCCCAACCAGGGCGGTTTCCATCTACTTCTTGATTTCCGGTAAGCAAACCAGTAAAAAAAAAAATCTGTGTACGTCTGAAGTTCACTAGCCGAGACCACTACAGTGTTTTGTAAACGGCTCACCTCGGGCTGTTGCTGATTCTCCATCAGGGTGCGCCATCTTTTGAAGAGCCGTCGGTGATATTCCGACAGGCATGGAAAGGCGTTGTCCTAGCAGCGTGCATTCTGTATCTATAGTGCTCACGTCCCGCATTACTCTAGGCAACAACCGGAGCCTGCAGGAAAGCTCGCACCATTGGAAATGCCACGTAGAAGCATTCCATCAAGGGTTGAGAGGAAAATTAATCCCAGTGTTGTTAGTTCTTTTTGATGAATTGACAGTAATAATAATAGAAAACAAAATATTGAAGTAAACAAGACTCAGTAAATAGTGCGAAGATATTTGGAGGAGAGTGCTAGGAAAAGTATCCTTGAGAAATAGGGACCCTTTATCAGAAAAACAGATATTTTTACCGGCGCCTCTTATACTACTACCATACTACACTGCACATTATGGTTGTAAAAGTGTCGTAGCTTTTTCTCATTGTCGACTGCACAGGATAAGTACATTGAGCCCGGATCTTAACTTCGAAGTCAACTGCATTGTTGAGACAGCCAGTGTCACCATCCTTACTCCATGGAGTGACTGTCCAGATATTTTGAGAGCTGTTTCACCACAAAAGATGGTGAAAGGTGACTTGGCGCATATAGTGATGTGATTAGGTAGCGAAATTGGTCCGAAGCAGATCAGTTAATCAACCAATAATATATTTGTTTATTTACGCATAATTATTAATTACACAACTTTACTTCTCATAAGAAATATGGGCGTCGAGCAAAAAAGACCAAAGTTGAAGTTAATGGGTGCAGGTTAGGCTTGACAGGCTGCGTCGAGTGGAAAGCCGGTATAGTTTACTATAAGATACTACAGGCATACAAATGGTGCCAAAGAAATAAACATTGAATCGACGGTGGGGGAGATTTAGGTCACTGGAAGAAATTAAGAATATTGGAGGCCTACGCTGCTAAAACACAGAAGTGATTAGATGTTTTTGGCAGATCTCGGTGCATGCCTATCGTGCATTAAAACAAACGAGAGACATGCCATGGCCGGGGACATGCCAAAGGAGGTGAGAAACTTTATGAACTGTACGGGAAAAACACGTGTCTAGCGAATGGCAGTGAACGATGCGTTAGAAAACAATTATGAGTGCACCACGTTCCTCTGGTATATTGTTAGGGCTGCCTTTATATTAAACAAGCATCTTTTTTAACGCACCATGGGCTAGCACAGAGTACAGAGAAGTCGATATCACATTTTCGCTTCCAAGCTTACGAAACCGGAACTTTTTCTTTCCAATATGTTGCTGTCGTTAACGAATTTTGTCCATTTCTCGCTTTTTTTTGCCTATCACGCTTTTTAAATGTATTTTGTTCTTACACAACATTTGGTGTTAAGCTTACCAGTTATGAACACATAGTTTAAAAAAGTGTTCAATAAAAATACAAAAGCGTGGGTGCCAACCTGGCCTAGCCTTCAACGCCTTTTCGTCGGCCTGAGGCGCTTTTCAAAGTAGGTTTCAGTACGACAGCATAAAGTTACGAATGTTCTGATTCATGACTCGAGGTCAGGCTCTACATGTCTGCATGGAAGGTATGCCAAGCACTGTTTCAAAGAAATAAAAAAGTATCTGTATGTTTCACTGCAAATGTCGTCGAAAGACGATAGTCCTGCGTGTCGAGAGCGTAAAGAAAACGTTTATTTGATGTTCTGCGCAAGGAAATCAGTGAATCGTATTCTGGAAGTGCTGCGTTAGAGAGTCTTGATCCGTGTAGCAAAGCCTAGTGAGGACATCGAGGCACGTTAGACAGGAGCGCCATCTGGCAGTTATCTTCGAAAACGAGGAAGGCGTGCACGCCCGCGGAGAAAGATGCGTGCCTGTTTCAGAGGCGATAAGGTGCAGAACGCAAAGCGACGGGCAGGTGCCACGACCGTGTTGTCTTGGCAAAGCGTAGGAAACGTTTGCCTTTATGAGCATCGCGTTGCACTGCGAGCGCAGCGTGATAAACGCTGCGGTCCTTAGAATTACTTGTGTGTGCCTTCTCTAGTATAAAGACACACATACAAAACATCGAAGTGTTGTTGTGATGCCTCCGATATGCGCAATATTTGCTTTTTATATGACAATCGCACAAGTATGAACGCTGAAACCAGAGCAACATTGGTGGGCGCTGCGGATGAGGTTGGCTGTTTGAGATGTTGTTTGGTCACTTTGGTGCCACAAAAAAAAAAATCGTTACCCGGACAAAGAGAGAAATGTACAGACAGCCAGACAGAAAGACAGACAGACCCAAATGTATGGCGTCGAAGGTCCCCAAGAAAGACTATCGTCTTTAAAAACACGTAGATGGCAAGCATCCGCACAGAATTTGTCTCCATTTCAACGCCTTCGTTTCCGCTCATTATAACAGCTGGTTTGTGTCTGCACAGCACTAGATACTCAAACAAAGCAACCATAAAAATGCGATGACAAAGCATACACGATTGGCGCGGCTTCATAGTATCGCACATGAAAGTAGATTGATCTTTTTTTTTTGAGTAGCTCAATAAAAAAGGTATGCGTGCATGTACTAAAACTAGGAATATAAGGTGTTACCCTCCAATGATCAAACTTTTATTTGCGACAATAAACACAGATGGTAAACTTTGAACCACTTTGTGAAGGAGCATTAAAGTGCGAAATTATCCGTTTTTCGTCAACGCACAACTACGTTTTCCTCGAACTCAATGGTCAGCCCTACACGCTATAATTTCAAAGAGTCAGTAGTGTGCTTTATATGTTTTGTTTGTTTTCGTTCAAACACGTATTTAATATTGGGACTTATCGTTGTTACAAAACAACACACTCGCTATTAGATCAATTGAGGAGAGACGACTTTTTTCGAATGCTACAATATTTAGCTCGATCATTCAACACCAGGATCTAATTCATTATATTTTTAAAGACAAAATAATAGGGCACCGACATCTCTCGTAAAACCTATGTGATATCACTCCTCACACCTTCGAAAAAAAAGTCAATAAAAGAACGGTATGCTGGCTCCTAAGGTGTTACGCTTCCTATATTAGCGGCACTAAAAATACATATTCGTTAATACACCGTTCACGTTGAGGATTGGAAGAATTGTATTCGCGCCGATGGAATATTTTGATAGATTTTTTGGCCTCACAGACTTCACACACCAGTTGTAAATATTGCAGACGTAAGGAAAAAGAAATGAATTGCTTAATAGGATGACTAAACCTGCTAATTATTATTCGTGTAAGTTTAAGTCACCTGATGCTTCTTACCATGCACCAAAATCTCAGAACAGGAATGCCCTTGCACTTCGCATCCGTATAAATGTACAAGTTGTGGTCGGCAATGACAAAAGAAAGAAGGCTTGGGTCATAGCTACACTAGAAAGTGAGTTGAAAATATTAAAACAATGACTGAATTCAGATAATGGTAATACTTAGCTTGCGTGAACATTGCTCTTCAATACTCTGTAATGTTCCCTTCTCTCCGTATTCCCACTTTGTTTATTTCAGCGATTGGAGATTCTCCTGTGGAACACATCTTTCAATCTGTGCTGTATTTTCTGCGTTCCGCAGTGCAACAGCGGGGTCTCCAGCCCCCTACATCGCGGTCATGGATGTACAATCCCCGGAGATCCCGCCCGGTACCAGTTCATCCACGGGAATTGCTTCAAGAGAGCGTGGTAATCCATCTAGTGAGAGCGAGGACACCGAGCCGTACTCTGCATCAGACTACGAGTCCTCGGAAGACGGCTTCGAACCTGTGCTCTACCGCAAGGCCAAACGAAGAATCATGAACGCATCATCGGCATCATGTACAGCCACTGTGAGGACAGCGCCTCAGTGATGGCCTCACTCCATTCTGTTTGTGCCGCAGACTACTACTGCCAATCTACGCTTCCTCAATAGGCAAGCACTGTCCTTGTACCTTGAAAACATTGTGCCTAACGAGATTAAGGACATCAGGATAAACACGAGGAAGAATATTTTGGCAATCGACGTGAGGAACCCGAGTGCACTGAACACGCTACAGCATGTGTCGGAGCTGGGAAACATCAAAGTCCGATCCATCATACCAGCGAATGGTGACACCGTAACAGGAGTTATCTATGACATAGACACTGAAATCACCAATGAAGATCTTCCTGTACTGATAAAACCAGTGAGCGAAAACAACGTCATTGTGCATGCTGGTTGCCTAGGCAACTCTCGTTGTGTGCGAATAACATCCAAGGGTGACTGTCTTCCCTCTTACGTGAAGGTTGGCCATTTCCGTCACCAGGTTCGCCCATTTATTCCGAAGCCTATGCAGTGTTTCAAGTGCCAGAATATTGGCCACGTGCAGGGCGTTTGCAGAAATTCCGCAGTGTGCCCCCGATGCGCTGAACACCACTCAGAAGACGACTGTAATGCAACTACGTTGAAATGCCCCAACTGCCAAGGCGCTCACAGTGCTTCCTCCAAGGACTGTCCTCAGATTAAGAAAGAGATTTATATTCTGAGGCAAATGGTGCGAGACAACTCGACTCACAGAGAAGCTGCGCAAAAAGTGAGGCGAAGGCGCCGCCATCGTCGAAGGTCCTCACGAAGGACAGTGCAAAATCTGACGACAAAGTCAGAAACTCAGGTGAAATCGACAGGCGCGGCTCCTAGCACGGCAAACATCTGCGCTGAAAGAGAAGATGCCGGAAGATCTCTCTCTCCAAAGGAATGGCCACCCCTTCAGCCTAGACGATCTGTTGAGCCTCAACAGAAGCCGCCTACACGACCTGTTGAGCCTCAACAGAAGCCGCTGCAAAAACAAGCACAAAATGCTGCAACAGCCGGGAAGCCAGATCATCGCGTGATGGTGATGCTAAGATCATTAGTGGACACCATTCGCATGTTGTTAAGCGACATGAATACACCGTCAGCCAAAAGTGCCCTTCAAGTACTGGACACGCTTAGTCCAGTGCTAGCAGCCCTAGAGTAGACCATGGCTAACCCACCACTGTCTTTCAGGGATCAGGTTCGTAAAGCAGCAATACTGCAGTGGAACGCCAGGGGACTGAGATCGCGCATTGGTAACTTTCGTCAATTTGTGTACGTCAATATGTTTCCCGTAATCGTCATCTGTGAGCCGAACTTATCGAGTGCAATACGACTCTCGGGATACGAACCTTTTATGTCGTCTACTGTTACTGAAAGCAGCAAGGTTCTGGTGTACATTCGCCGAGATCTCACTTACATCTTTCAACCTGTACCACCTCATGACGGAAACCAATACGTATGCTTAAGAGTGAAAAAGAGGAGGCTCAACATCACGGTGGTTGGCGCATACCTATCACCATCAAGCCGTTTCGATCAAAAAAGACTACGAAACATCATAGCGTTAACTCCTGACCCGTGTGTTATCATCGGGGATTTTAACGCTCATCATACATTATGGGGAAGTCAGAATACCAACATGAAGGGCAGAAGATTGGTGTCTTTTGCCTCCGACAACCAACTTTGGTTACTGAACGACGGCAGTCCTACATTCTTACGTGGCTCCACATACAGTAGCTGTCTCGACTTGGCTTCTGTTGCGCGAAGCCTAGTGAAACATACTGAATGGTTCACGGATATAGAAACGCACGGGAGTGATCACATTCCAACATACGTCAAGATCAGAGGATTGTCGCCTCCTAAAGTGCGCGACATGGTTAAAAGAGTGGACTGGAAAAAATTTCAGTCTCGTATGGAAGACCAATGCCAAGAACACATATCCGATTTACAAGAGGCCATCCAGAGCGCTGTAAAAGAGACTGTGTGTACAATCCCATGCCCTGTAAGATTCATGGACATCGACATAGAGCTGGAGCGGCTTCGAGCCTTGCGACGACGAGCTGAAAGAAGGTACCGGTGCACGAAGGACATAGAAGATTTACGGACTGCTAGACGTATGCAGAAGAAGATCAAACGTCGGTTGGACAAGCTAGCATTTCAACGCTGGATTACTTTCTGCGAGTCACTCGACCCTCGTAAGCCTTTATCGCACATATGGACGACGGTTAGAGGTTTGTGGTCATCGCCCATTCAGAAGTCACCATTCAAGGCCTTAGCCTTTCACCAAAATCGACCAGATGTGGACGTTGCTGAAGAGTTCTGTGCCGGATTATCAGGGCAAACTACAGCCATCAGCAGCTCACCACTTTCGAGCAGTTGTCCGCCACCACGTGATTCCTCTATGGACTTTCCGTTCACCATTCAGGAGCTCAAAGCAGCACTCGCTTCATGCAAACGTACCTCTGCACCAGGACCTGACGGAATCTCCTACAGAGCCCTGTGTCATCTGGGTGAGCGCGCGTGAATAGCTCTACTTCAGCTATATAATGATTGTTGGCTAGAGGGCATTGTACCCTTAAGTTGGAAAACTAGTCATCTAGTACCATAACTGAAACCTGGCAAATCACCATTGGAACTCTGCTCCTATCGCCCGATTGCATTGGCCAGTTGCGTGGGTAAAGTGATGGAGAGAATGATTCTCGGCCGACTCGAGTGGTACTTGGAGTATCATCAGATCTACCCAAATGCCATGGCTGGCTTTCGACGTCGTCAATCATCGATCGATAACGTCATCGACCTAGTCACGTACGTTGAACACGAGAAAGGCCATAAGCGTCTTTGCGCCTCTCTGTTCCTTGACGTCAAAGGAGCCTATGATAACGTGACACATGAATCCGTCCTTGCCGCACTAGAAGAGATTGGAGTGGGTGGCCAAATGTTTAAGTGGATACGCAGTTATCTCCAAATGCGATCCTATTTTGTGAGTACAGAGACTGGGAACACGTCAACACATTTCAGTTGTCGTGGCGTCCCTCAGGGTGGTGTACTGAGCCCCGTGCTATTCAATATAACACTAATCGCTCTCCATACGCACCTACCGAACAATATTTATCTATCAACATACGCTGATGACATCTGCATATGGACATCTGCGGTAACTCGCCTGCAGTTACGAGCGAGAATACAGAGAGCTGCTACTTCAACTGCTTTGTAGCTACGCAATCGAGGCCTGGAAATGGCCTCCGGAAAGTGCGCTCTTCTGGCATTTACGCGCAAACCCATGTCGAATTACAGAGTGTCAATTAACGGTCAAAATATACCATATCGTCGATCTCACAAATTTCTGGGTGTCATAGTCGACAGAGACTTATCATGGAGCCCTCATGTGTCGTATTTGAAAAAGCAATTGACAGGCATATGCCATCTTTTCAAGTTTCTCGCTGGAAAGACTTGGGGAATGCAGCCTAATGCTATGTTACGACTGTACAGGGTGCTTTTCCTTGGCTTTTTACGATACAGTCTGCCTGCAATATCAAACGCCAGCAAAACAAGTCGACGCATAATACAAAGCGTTAAGGCACAGGCGCTTCGAATATGTCTAGGTCTGCCTCAGGGTGCCTCAACAATGGCGACTATGGCTATAGCCAAAGACCACCTCGTGCAGACCCATATTGAAATTGAAGCTTTGAGGATACACATAAGGCATGTGGGCCGGAATCCCCATCACCACCTAGCCTCTCTACCAGTGGATATACCTCATACTTCCTTTTGTCGAACAATAACTACACATGGTGACTCCCTACCAACTGGTTTTACGCCCGCGGCGAGACCTTCAATTCCTCTATGGTGCCTCAAACAGCCAGTCATCTACCTGACAATACCAGACATCCAGAAAAAAGGTGATTTCTCAATACCAGCCCTCAAGCAGCTCGCATTACTTCTGCTTTACGAGAAGTACCAAGACTGCACCCACGTCTACACCGACGGCTCCGTCCTGCCAAACAGCTCAACTGCGGCGGTCGTTATTCCAACGCACGCCACAACCATCAAATTCAGGACATCTCATGCAACCACAACAACGGCAGCAGAGCTTGCAGCGCATCGCGCTGCACTGCGTTTCATTAACGACCAAAGCACGCAACGGTGGACGATTTTTTGCGACTGCAAGGCGGCACTGCAGTCATTTCTGTCAAATCTACGCCGTGGTCCACACGAGCAGTTGGTATTTGAAACTGCAGAAATGCTACACCACATAACAGAGAAAGGGCACCACGTTATATTTCAGTGGTTGCCAAGCCACTGTGGAATTATCGGTAACGAACGAGCTGATCAAGCAGCCCGTTCAGCCCATACAGAAGACAACGACCAGTCAATACCTCTCTCAAGAACGGACGCTGCTAGGAGGCTCCGCATGCTTGCTCGCCAACGCTCCATGGCTCTTTGGAATGAGCCTCTCTTTACGCATGCAAGATTACGATCCCTTGATCCAACGTTAAGCATGCAGCTTCCAACAAAAATTCGACGAGGCGACGCTACTGCTCTGTGCAGACTATGGTTGGGAGTCGCGTTTACCCGTGCGTACGCGTTCCGCATAGGTATGGCCGACACCGCCGACTGTGCGCACTGTGGAGATGAAGAAACAATTCGACATATACTGTGTGACTGCCCAAAATACAACCTGGAAAGACAATACCTTTCTAATAAACTAAACAGGTTAGATGACCAGCCGCTGTCAGAAGAAAGGATACTGCGCCATCGTCATGACTCATCGTCACAGAAGAAAGCCGTGCAAGCGCAACTGGGCTTCTTACGAACTACTGGCCTGTCGGAACGCCTCTGAGTGGACTGATTTTGTGTGTGCGTGTGTGTCGGTGTTTTTCTCTTATTTAATTTTTTTAACTCCCTTTCTCTTTCAACCCCCTATTCCCCAACCCCAGTGTAGGGTAGCATACCGGATACTAGCATCTGGTTAACCTCCCTGCCTTCCTCTTTTCTCGTCTCTCTCTCAGCGATTGGAGTTACACCATTCAGCTAGCTATATATACGGTTAACTTAATTTGCTGACCTTAATATCACGCATCATGCGTGGTGAGATCGGGCTGTAGGGGGCAGCACCGTCGCCGCGCAAGTGTGGATAGGCGGGCGGCGGCGCGTATACAAATGCACGCAGCGGCGCTTCGTTGCGTGCGGTCTGAGCTGATTGTCGGCGGATAAAGTGCGTGGACTACAGTTTACTGTTAATATCTACGCTCTTCTCAACTGAGTCGGTGCACGACGCCTATGCAACATTAACATTACCCGCGAGTAAAGCCCATTCGGCCTTTCATAGGGATGCTCGTCCTTGGTGACTCTCTTCACGCTTTCGCACTAAATCACGCCTTTGCTTTGTTGTTTTTACGTGGTTGGCTTGTGTTGCGTTTGCTACGCACTGCTGTTGTAGGAATGAGCCACTCATTCACATCTTTGTCATCTGCATACCACATAAAAGAGAGAAGGAAAGATGGTAGAAAGCCTGAATATCTGTGTGATTTGTACAGTACCACCGTTCGCACTTTATACGCATGATTTTTTTTCTCATTCTGTTCACCATGAAATGTGTAGCAGTCGATAAGTCTAGTCAGGAAAGGCGCTTTGCGCTAAACTGCGTTTACCACGTGTACTCACATTTTCTTGCACCAGTAAAAGTCTCATATAAGAGTTCAGCGGAGAGCTGTCATAGATGGATTACGTGCATGAAGGTGCTACAACAAAGGCCTGATAATTAGACAAGCGTGTTTTTTTTTCGGACAAAAAGTACCACTTCCTTCTGTCAGTCACTAACAATGCCACGCAAACGTTTTTTGGAAAAATAATGTAAAAAATATGATTGATTTGTGAGGTTTAACGTCCCAAAACCACCATTTGATTATGAGAGACGCCGTAGTGGAGGGCTACGGAAATTTCGACCACCTAAGGTTCTTTAACGTGCACCCAAATCTGAGTACACGGGCCTACAACATTTCCGCCTCCATCGGAAATGCAGCCGCCGCAGCCGGGAATCGAACTCGCGACCTGCGGGTCAGCAACCGAGTACCTTAGCCACTAGACCACCACGGCGGGGCATAAAAAATATGAAATTTCCAGTGAAGTTATACGACACTATGCCATCTGAATTAATTTTCAACGTCTGGTCTCTTTCAAGAGTTCTTAAATCTAAGCACATGGTTGTGCACGGTAACTCTGTTTTCGAGTACAGTGTAAGTACCGAAGTCTCACGGCTTATGGGATAGTAATATTTCTATGAAGCGGTACCACGGCCAAAAAAAAACACAATTAAGGCAACTCCTATGATCGATAAAGTGCAGTACCGTAGTTAAACACCAACCAACAGCGCGTAAGTGTATGGCCTAAACAAAGTGTTTTTTCAGGGGCGAAGCTCCTTAAAGCGGCACCCTTTCGTCCCTAGTCGTAGTCGTAGTGCGTAACCAGTCTTACGTTTTGACCTGCAAGGTGGTGCCGGTGGGAGACTTCTCCTGTGCTTTGTTCAACAATAAAAACATTCGCAGCGTGCGCACTAACTAAAAGCCGAATTCTCCTGTCTCTCATTCCCAATTAACAGCCATTGGCGTGTACATTGAGCCTTATCTGACAAGAAAGGGTTGCTAGGTTACACTCGCTGTGCGTAACCTCCTTGGTTTTAGAAAGGTGTAGCGAGCGTTGGGCCGCAGTGCCATGAATATAGTGAACTAGTATATACCATGAACTCGAGGTGGTTAAAGGTGGCAATAGACACGAAGCGCAAGCCGTAAGAAAGTGTGCGTGTGCCACCTCTCATTTAGTCCTTCGAATGTCCGCTGGACGGCAGTGCTTCTATATTGGGAATATATTGCCACAGGCATGGAACGAGGTTTAGCCATGCCGATGCGAGTATGTGCCATGGTGTGAAAGAAGAAGAGGACGGTTGGTGTGTGCTCGTGCTCTAACGTTCGGTTCGGCTCGACGTCCAGTGCTGCTCCTGTGAACAGACGTTGTGGTCGTTCTGTGATCACGTGACATTTTCTGGTGGAGGTGCTGGGTAGTGTTGTATGCACTGCAATCAGCAGCAAGGTCCCGACACTAGCCGCGACTTGGAAGAACCAGCTGACCTACGGCGTAGCAGGCGACAACTAGGCCTACCTCCTGAATTCGGACCATTTTCTCAACTCGGCAGTACTATGGCTAGTGCGGGAACGCAAACCCAAGAAACATCAACGCTGCCTCCTCCATGGTTCTTCAACGTCCCGCGTACTCCGAAGCCATTCCACGATGACCCTTATGAGGACGTCGACGACTGGCTCGACGACTACAACCGTTGCGGCAGCGTCAACGAGTGGAACGAGCAGCGAAAGCTTCGGTACGTCTACTTTTACCTCGAGGACTCTGCGCGCACTTGGTTCGAAAACCATGAAGCCACTATGACAACCTGGCCAGAGTTTTGCAACCAGTTGCGAAATACTTTCTGAAGCTCTGACCGAAAGGAGCAAGCGGAACGGCTCCTCAATTCCCGAAACCAGCGTCCGAACGAGAGTGTTGCCATGTTCGTTGAGGACATGACGCGACTGTTCAGGCGAGCCGACTCTTCAATG
Organism: Rhipicephalus microplus; assembly: GCF_043290135.1. NCBI lineage: Eukaryota > Metazoa > Arthropoda > Arachnida > Ixodida > Ixodidae > Rhipicephalus > Rhipicephalus microplus. The sequence goes on along the minus strand of NC_134702.1, from coordinate 137,741,238 downwards.
ACGGAAGAAAAGAAGGTGCGCCTCCTAATGCGGGGAGTGAAGGAGCAGCTGTTCGCGGGACTAGTGCGGAACCCTCCCGGCACTGTAGAGGATTTCCTTCGCGAAGCCACGACAATGGAGAGTGCTAAGGCAGCGTTCGTACCAGTATGAACGTCCTGGCAGTCTTTCGTCAGTGTCGTCGGCCCTACAAACACCTGACGTCATGACTGTAAAAGACCTGACGGAGCTCGTGCGCAGTATTGTGCGCGAGGAGCTGCAAAAGCTGCACGTGGTGTCTTCTCCGCCCCATGTTGCTGCTTTAACGGATGTCGTTCGCGAAGAGGTCCGGCAGCTGGTGCACCCCATGACGACTCTGCGTGCAGCCGAAGTCCAACCCATGACGGCCCCGCGTCCAGCCGAAGCTCCGCTATTAACGTACGCGGAAGCACTGCGTACTCCTGCACCGGCTGTTGGCTATCCGTCCCGTCCGTCCACCCTGCAGACGGCACCGTCGTTCTACTCGGGACCACCGCAGTACGGCAACCCACCCCTTACACGGAAATCCAGTGTATGGCGTGCTCCCGACAACCGGCCTCTAAGTTATCACTGTGGTGAACCAGGTCACATCTACCGTGAGTGCGCCTACAGGCACATGGGTCTTCCCGGCTTTCGTCCGGATGCTCGTCGACCCAGAGATGGTGAGCGGCCCCGTGCTATCGCCGAATACTTGGCAAGCCAACGATCCTCAAACTTTCCGCGTCGCCAATCCCGCTCACCATCTCCACGGCGTTCCACGTCACCTGGCCAACAATCAACCTTTGCGGACGTCCTTGCAGGAAGATCACCTAGATCCACAAGCCCGCGCCGGGGAAACTAAGAACAGCGACCTCTGGGGGTGAGGCCGCTGTTGATCGACCGTTACAAGACCCTCCCCCGATTTGCCTGCCGACATCCGACGACATTCTTTCACCGACCTGTGCCATCGACGTCAAACAGGTCTCTGCTCGTATCTCTGTTCTTGCGACAACCACCCGCTGACCGCTCTGGTAGATACGGGTGCCGATTATTCTGTTATAAGCGCTGACCTCGCTGCACAGCTAAGAAAGGTAACGACACCTTGGGGACATGGAACCAACCTCCGGACTGCGGGAGGTCACCTATTGACACCGCTAGGAATGTGCACTGCCCGCCTCCGAATTCGTGAGTCGACATTTATTGTTTCCTTCGTTGTATTGCGCGAATGCTCCCAAAACCTGATTCTCGGAATGGATTTTCTCCGCGAGCATGGAGCCATTATTAACCTTCGCGACCTGCTCATAAGGTTATCTAACGACCATACAGCCCTACGAAAGGATGCAGTTGCGCCGACCACAACACTTCGAATTGCTGACGACACCATCGCACTGCCGCCGCGAGCCAGTATGTTGGTAACGGTGGAGAGTGACTGTGACAACAAGAGTAGTGGCATCGCGGAAACTAACCTCTCGGTGCTCTTGGCTCTGCAGATTTGTGTCGCGCGTGCTATCGTCAAACTGAAACATCGGAGGACTCAGCTTCTGATCACGAATTTCGGCGGCCAGTACCAACACTTAGCAAAGCGAACAGCAATCGCGAACTTTGAAGCCATCGATGACGCAGAATGTTCCACTATCACTCCGATTGCCACTGCTGCCGAAGGTAACACTGATATAGCCAGTACGGTTGACGTGAATTGCCAGCTATCCTGTGCGCAGCAACAGCAGATACGCATGATTTTACGTACCTATAGTGATTGCTTTGCGTCCACCTCCAAAATCAAGCAGACCCCAACCGTGAAGCACCGCATTATAACGGACCCTACTGAACGGCCTGTACGACAGCACGCCTACCGCGTGTCGCAAAAAGAACAAGAGGCAATACGTTTTCAAGTGAAACAGATGCTCAACGACGACGTCATCCAGCCCTCGAACAGTCCATGGGCGTCACCCGTCGTACTTGTTAAAAAGAAAGACGGCACTCTTCGATTTTGCGTCGATTACCGGAAGCTCAACAAAGTGACGAAGAGAGACGTCTACCCTTTCCCACGCATAGATGATTCACTGGATCGACTTCGACATGCCCGATATTTTTCCTCAATGGATTTACGCAGCGGCTACTGGCAGATCGAGGTCGATGAACGTGACAGGGAAAAATACAGCATTCATAACTCCCGATGGCCTCTACGAATTCAAAGTGTTACCATTTGGATTGTGCTCTGCTCCGGCAACGTTCCAAAGGATGATGGACACCGTCCTGTCCGGTCTGAAGTGGGAATCCTGCCTCGTGTATTTAGACGACGTCGTTGTTTTTTCCAAAACATTTGACCAACATTTACAACGACTTCAGTCCGTCTTCGTCGCTATTCGATCCGCAGGCCTATCTCTAAAACCGGAGAAGTGTCATTTCGGCTACGAAGAACTAAAGTTCCTCGGCCACCTTATCAGTCACGATGGCATTAGACCAGACCCAGAAAAGACCATGGCTGTTGCTGCATTTCCTCCACCATCGAACAAACGGGATTTGCGCCGGTTTTTGGGTCTCTGCGCCTACTATAGGCGCTTTGTCCAGAGCTTTGCCAACATCGCTGAACCCCTTAAGGGACCCGTTTAACGAAGGAGGATACTCCTTTTGTATGGGGTCCAGAGCAGAGAGCCGCTTTTTCCCAGCTTCAGCAATGCCTTCAGAGTGAACCCTTACTAGGTCACTTTGATGAAGATGCCACCACCGAACTTCACACTGACGCAAGCAACATCGGTCTTGGTGCAGTACTCGTCCAGTGGCAGGACGGCGCTGAACGTCCCATCGCTTATGCTAGCCGCATTTTGTCATCTGCGGAAACTAACTACTCGACCACGGAGAAGGAATGTCTTGCTGTTATTTGGGCGATAACAAAGTTCCGACCGTAACTGTATGGCCGTCCATTCAGAGTAGTTACGGACCATCATGCCCTCTGTTGGCTGGCCAATCTCAAGGACCCTTCAGGGCGCCTCGCGAGGTGGAGCTTACGCCTTCAAGAATTTGAGGTTACAGTCGTGTTCAAGTCGGGCCGCAGGCACACTGATGCTGATTGCCTTTCGCGCGCACCCCTCGCGACGACATCGAGGGATGATGATACCGATGGCCATTTTCTTTGTGCAGTCAGTGAATCCGACTTGGCCCAACAACAGTGGAATGATTCAGAGATCCAACAACTTATCAAATACCTTCAAGGTCGCAGCTCGAGTCCACCATCGGCATTTGCACGTTCAGGGTCATTTTGTCTCCGTAACGACATTGTCTACAAAAAGAACTTCGAACCTTGTGCGACTGAGTACCTCCTCGTCGTTCCACCAGGGCTACGTGCTGACATTTTATCTGCCTGCCACGACGAGCCTTCCTCCGGCCACCTAGGATTCGCACGTACCCTTGCCCGGATTCGGACTCGCTACTACTGGCCAAAGCTCACCCAGGATGTCAAGCATTACGTTAAAACATGCAATCATTGCCAGCGCCATAAAGCCCCACCTGTGCGCCCTGCTGGTTTATTACAGCCTGTTGCACCCCCGTCACAACCGTTTGAACGAATCGGCATGGACTTGCTTGGGCCCTTCCCGAAGTCACATGAAGGCAACCGCTGGATCGTAGTCGCTACTGACTATTTAACGAGGTACTGCGAAACGAAAGCCCTACAACGAGGCACCGCCAATGAGGTTGCGTATTTTTTTATCAACAACATCGTCCTCTGACATGGAGCGCCAACTGTTCTTATCACTGACCGTGGAACAGCCTTTACAGCCCAATTGATGCAAGACGTCACGAGACTTAGTGGAACAGCTCATCACAAAACAACCGCATAGCATCCACAAACCAACGGTCTGACGGAGAGATTAAACAAGACGCTCGCTGACATGCTATCTATGTACGTCGACCGTAATCACAAGAACTGGGATGCAATTTTGCCATACGTAACGTTCGCTTACAACACTGCGGTTCAAGAGACTACGGGTTTCACTCCATTCCGGTTGATTCACGGCCGAGAAGCAATTACGATGCTTGATGCCATGCTGTTGCCTGACACGACCGATATTACTACTGATGCGAACGACTTTCTCCGGCTCACCAACGCGGCCCGCCAGCTTGCACTCAAGCGGATCCGAAAACAACAACGAATCGACTCGCAGAGGTACAACTCCCGTCATCGCCATGTCATTTACCAACCCGGTGATCTGGTCTGGCTGTGGATCCCCGTTCGCAAAAGGGGCCACTCGGAAAAGTCACTTCACCGCTACTTCGGTCCCTATAGAGTACTACGGCGCCTCACAGATGTCAACTACGAAATTCTGCTTGAAGACACAGCTCAGCGATCTCGATGTTCCCAGCAGCCCGACATTGTTCATGTGTCACGGATGAAGCCACACTACCCCCGAGCCACCTGACACTGCTTCTTCACGCATCTTTGTGCGTGTACGCGACTACTTTAACTTTTAATCGGCATTGGTCATCGGGGTGGTACTTTTTTTTCGAAGGGGGGGTAATGCCACAGGCATGGAACGAGGTTTAGCCATGCCGATGCGAGTATGTGCCATGGTGTGAAAGAAGAAGAGAACGGTTGGTGTGTGCTCGTGCTCTAACGTTCGGTTCGGCTCGACGTCCAGTGCTGCTCCTGTGAACAGACGTTGTGGTCGTTCTGTGATCACGTGACAATATGATGAAAAGATGCGGTGGTGGTACTTGGAGTGTTGACTGGATGAACGAACGGACACAGAGACAGATGCGTGTACGGACGCACGGATGGCTGCACGGATGGATGGACGCATGGACGGAAGCAGGGGAGGATGCACGGACGAACGCAGGGATGGACGCACGGATGGACGTGTGGACGCACGTACAGACGCACGCACGGACGGGCGGATGGACGCACGGATGGTCACACAGACGGACGCATGAACGGACGGAAGCAAGAACGAATGGACGGACGGATGCTTCGCGCCCCTCTCCATCATTCACCCCGTGGATATGTTGCCATGTTTTTTTTACAACTGAGTCGCTATAAATATAAAACGTTGCATTCATATAGCATTTAATAGTCCTGCATGTTTGGGAGGACGCCAAGACCGTTTTGCGTTGTGCTTGAAACAGAGAGCGCCACCCACTCTGAGATTATTCTGGTGAATGGAAGGTACGACGACAATAAACATCACTCTGTAAAGTTGCACTAACCGATCCTATTACATGCATTAGCAGCCGAGCAAGACAAAATACTTTCGTACGTTGTTTCAGGCATACGTAGAAATCGTTACACTCGCGCTGACATAACTGGACAAACCACATTTTGAGAACCTGCTTGACGTACGCGCTCATAGAAACACGACGTGGCTAGCAGACGACGCAATGAGCAATCCACATTTCACCGTTACGGCCAGTTGCCGCCAGGCGGCAACTCTGCTCCATCTCGCGGCTAATAACTTGCGAAGCGTCCGCATGTTGAACGCCTAGAATCTCTGCACAATTTATTCAACCCTTCTCGCATCTGTACTGTGAATCATACTGTGAATCATATCGGAAGTTTTTCAGATCTTTGTCTGCAAGGAGTGACCACGCCCTTAATATTGCAACTTTTTCCCCTCACACTGGCATGTTCCAATACAGCCTTTTCCCTTTAACTACAGAAGCCTGGAATTCGCTGCCTGGAATTTGCTGCCACATCAAGAATTTTCGAAATGCTGTTTATGGATGTATTTGTCGTTTTTTTCTTTTCCCACTCCTGTACTGACTTCACTAAGGCTGCAGTATGTAAAAATAAATAAATAAATAAATAAAATATGCGCGCAGCCTTATACACAAAACTCACGCCCTATTGGCCATTGCAATATATATAGCCCAAGAAACTTCGTTGCTCTTTTTACAATCAGATGTTCCACACGATTAAAATTGCTGTTATAAATAAAAGAGGGAAATCATTATTTACCTTTTGAATGCGAGCAAGTTTTCCGCAATCGTTTGCTGCTGGTCCGCACCATCTTGATAGAACGTTGTCACCTTCGGAAGCATCTTAGCGTGAGCCAGCCGCTCGATGTCATCAGTGGTCACTACCATGTCGGTGGCGTCGAAGTTAGTAGACGTAGCCATTGCGGAAACGCAGATTTAGTTCGCAGATGATGCAGCTTTCAGTGTATGCTCACTGATTACCGTTGTGATTTGCTGAAGAATTTGCTGCTAAGTACCACAATGCTGCTTTAAAGAAAGATAATCTTGCTTTTCCGACTTGTCTTGGAATTGTCCTCTTGTTACTACATGGCAGACTCTGGCTCTTTGCCCACGCTGGTGCAATTAGAGTTTCGTGACTGCGATGCCCTCTGGCGACTAACTAAGAATACCCTGATGGACGATCGTCGCCCTGGAATACGATTTACGATAACGCTGTTGAAATGCGGCTGCTCATAACCTGTTCATCTGCTTCACTCAAAGGCTGTCGAGCAGGTTTTAACGCATAGGCCAGGCCCAATAACATCCACAGGTGTGAGCTTGTTCCAAATTTGTCGAGTGTCCTGTTTGAGCGTCAGGCACGTGCGAGGGTCGATAACCATTTGAACGGGATATTAAGCAGCGTAATAATGAATAAATCAGAGAACACGTGTGTTTTTTGCGAAACAGGTTGTACGGTTTTTTTTTTCAGTTTCCTGCATGCTGTGAGCACACAAACACATCGGCGTGGGCAGAGGGGGAAGACTGACATGGGCCGGGGTTCAAAGAACAAGAAAGGTGTGTGCTTCATATATATATATATATATATATATATATATATATATAGATAACATAATGTTTATGTGCACTGTTTATGCAGCTTGGGAAAACATGCTCTGTACTCTGCAAAAAGTGCTTCTGCGCGATGATGTCATACAATTGAACGCAACTACTAGCGGGAATGTACGTTGTTCTCGTTTTCTTAAACAGTGTGACGCATATGACGCGGCCCATAAAATAGAGGATAACGCATGAAGCGCAAGAAAAAAAAATTCGGAAGATCCCACGTACCTGGGAATCGACGTTAGGCGCAACATGCGGAGGGAAGGTGGCCGTGTTGTAATTTTTTAATTGAGCGACACATCATGAAATGCGCTAAATATATGTATGAATGTTGCACGCACATACATATTGTCGCGATGTGAAAAGAAAAAGACACAGGATGGCAGTGCGACCAGGAAAAACAAGGTCTGTAATAACAGAACAAAAAAAAAAGAGCAGCCACTTTGACGTCGTCTTTTTCGGAGGAACCGGGGTTGCTGTCCACGCTCATCACTTCGTCGTCCTCCGTCTTCCTGCCTGGCCTTTAGCCGTGACATTAGCCTCCCATTTTAAGGAAGCATTGTCCCGATGCTTTATAATCAAAGTGGTTTGTACTCGTTGGAAACGCGTGAGTTCATTCGGAGAAATAAGGCATCATCCGAACCACGTGCACAACTTCTGGAGCATACCTTCGGCGCCCTAAGAATTGTGCAGTATCAGAAACAACCTCATAATTAATGTCACTGAGACGTCGTAGAACTTTATACGGCCCGAAGTACAGTCTTAACAGCTTTTCTGAGAGGCCACGACGCCGAATGGGAGTCCATATGCAAACTTACACTCCTGGCTCGTATGAGACGAGTCGGTGACCAAGGTTCTACCGTCTTGAATCGTAGTCCTGCTGGCGACTAATACGTAGGCGCGCAAGTTGTCAGGCTTCTTCGGCAAGCTCGGTGATATAATCAGCATCCGTATCGGTGACTTCGCACTCGTGCGGCAGCATAACATCCAGGATGGTGGTGAGTTCACGACCATGAAGAAGGCGGAATGGCGTTGTTCTTTTTGTTTCTTGATGAGCCGTGTTATAGGCGAACGTGTCATGCGGCAAGATCTCGTCCCAGTTTTTGTGCTCCACATCGACGTACATGCAGAGCATATCCGCAAGTGTCTTGTTGAGACGCTCCGTAAGACCACTCGCTTGCGGATGATACACCGTTGTTTGCCGGTGGGATGTGCCACTAAGTCCTAAATCTGTCTTAATATTAAAGATGTCTGTTATAGCTGGGCTGCGAATGCAGTTCCCCTGTCAAGTATTGCCACTGAAACGTCAATAATTGTTGCAGTGCTGCCTACCAAATTATATAAACACTACATATGTACTCCTTTGATACAGCCGTCGCGTCGGGTTAACGTCAATTAGGGTTAGTTGTCATGCGCTGAAGTTGATTTATGTAGCAGTGTCAAGGACCAGCATCTTCGCGAGCATCAGTGCTTTATGTCAGCTTATGGTGTTGCCAATACACACGTTCCAGTTGACATCGTTGCACAAGTGCAAAGAACTGGTTATATAAACATCTGCAACTCTTCAACATATGTCTGTGCGTGCAACATTTGTACATATACTTAGAGTCATTTTATGACATGTCGCTCAAAAATAAATAAAAAAAACTGCAACTGGGTCACCTTTCCTCCACATGCTTCGCATTACGTCGACTCCCACGTGCGTGGGTTCTGCCGATTTTTTTTTTATTGAAAAATAGATGACGTAGTGAAGGTGGTTTTAAAAGCCATAGTGGAGCTGTGAAGTGTAAAGGTATATTAAATGCGAAGAATTTCTAAGCGAACTGCGGCGACCTTGAGCATATCTATCTATCTATCTATCTATCTATCTATCTATCTATCTATCTATCTATCTATCTATCTATCTATCTATCTATCTATCTATCTATCTATCTATCTATCTATCTATCTATCTATCTATCTATCTATCTATCTATCTATCTATCTATCTATCTATCTATCTATCTATCTATCTATCTATCTATCTATCTATCCGCCTACGACATTTAGCTGTCCTGGCCATTTCGATAATGATATAAATACCAAACTTGGTATGGCATAGCATGACTGTATGAAGAACATATTTTACTAGTCACGACATTAAAATCATCACATGTATGTTATGAATGTCTTGATTTACCCTTACCTTGATTTACATTTAATGGTCCTGCAGCTCTTGCGGTGGTTTCGTTCACAAGGCATGTTGAAAAACTGGTATGGTATGACATGATTACATGGAGAACACAAGCGACAGACGCTAACATGAAAATCATGACATGCGTGTCATGTAACAACATGACTTCATGCCATGCTCATGATGGCCTGGCGACCGTTTCGCTGGCGTCACATATTCCAAATTTTGTATTACGGGACGTGAATGAATGAGGTAGCTATGATACTAATTCAAACACGATAAACTTGAGACGCGTGTCATATAACAACATGACTACATGCTACGCTCATGATGCGCTCGCGGCCGTTTCGCTAGCTTCACATGCACCAAACTCGGTATTACGCGACGCGAACGGACGACATCGGTAAATGACACATCCAAACATGATAATCACGACATGCTGGTCATGCAACAACATGACTACATGCCACACTCATGATGTGCTCGCGGCCATTTCGCTAGCTTCACATATGCCAAATTTGGTATTACGTGACGGTAATGGTTGACGAAGGTATGTGACTGGTGCAAACATGATAATAATGAGGTGCGTGTCATGTAAGAACATGACTATATGCCACAGTCGAGGCGCTAATACATTTCGACGTGACGCGCTGCGCATGCTCACCGGCGTTCATTTTGTCGCGTCACGCCGGCGTTGCCAAGCCAGTCATCAGTCCTGCCATATACTCGCAGGTGCGCGCCGCGCTGCGTTGCTTTGCCCGAAGTCTTCGAGCAATTCTGCACGATAATCACGGACCTCGCACGCCTACAGGGAGACTGTAAGCACCACACTCCACCTAAAGATCTTCTGACCACCTCCCCACATGACGATTGAAAAGGCAAGATTCTTGGCGACTCCAGCCTGAAGACTTTACCTTGTACATGAAAATACGCCGATAAAATAACCGTTTAATTGGCTCCTTTTCGTGAAAGATCAAATTTAATTGAATGAAACTGTATTCTCCCTCCTCCCATAATAGCGCCTACTGCAAGTACGGTTGCGACATACCCACTAAGCCTTACCCTTACCTCACCTTTTAAACTCCCCTCTTCCAGCGGGTCGCAGTCACTACATGAAGTCTCAAAAGGGCCGGTGCTTTGTGAAAAGGGCATGTGTGTGTGGGGGGGGGGGGGATAGGACGGCACGCTGGAACGAGGTAACAGCAAACATTGTCATTTAATTTGAAAGAATGCCTTTTCTATATCGTATATATGGCCTCATCTGTACGGGTTTGGAGTTAGTACGAGAGAAACGTTAATACTAAGCTGTATATAGAAATGACTGAAATGAATGCCGATTCTGAACCATGCAGTTCTTGTTCCAGGGTTATGTTTCAACACATGGTGACCTGTCGGACTTGCTCGTTCTGTGTTTCTTCCTCTTTGAGCCCTCTCTTTTCCTCTATATCTCACAATATTTTTCTTTCGTTCATCTTTGTTATCTCCCGTTACATTATTGCATTTTAGCTCTAAATTTCTGCCTTTTTCACTCATTTATGCCTATACTTTCCTCTCTCTCCTTCTCCTCAACACTCATTTTTTCCTCCGGGCGCTAACTTCCCTCTCTCCCTCCCAAGCCACGCTGTATTATACAAGGCAATACTGGGATCTGGCAGCGGACCTTCATAGCCGAGTGGTTAGGATGCTCGCCTTTGAATGAAGGGTACGCGGGGCCGAATGCCGCCTCGTGAAGAAGAACAATATAAACTTTATTTGTCGAATCCATACGATTCGAGTCCAGCGTTTTTTAGTGGGCCTGGACACCCACCGCGGATGCGGTTCCAAGACCTTGTCTCGAAGCGGCTTCCTCGGCACGCTGGACGGCCCAGAGTTGTGCTGTCAGGTTCGAGCTGAGCTGTGCGGCCTTCCAACGCGGGCGGAGGCTGGCGGTGGAAGAGTGAGATGAATCGGCACTGTTCGGATTGTTTATTAAGCCCTGACACTCCCACAGCATGTGACTAAGGGTGGCAACCTCGCCACATGACGTGCATCTGTTTGTAGTGTATATGTCCGGATACATGGCATGCATGAGTCTGGCGTTTCTGTATGAATCTGTTTGTAATTGTCTGAAGTGTACCGCTTGCGTTCTGTTTAGCCTTTCGTGGGGGGATGGGTATATGCGCCTTTGTAACTGGTAATGTGTGGTGATGTAGTGAAATCTGGTCATACGATCTTCCCATGCCCAGATGTCTGCAGTTCCCTGCGGGGGTCGTCGACCTCCGGCGATGCTCGGTGAGTGAGACCTCGAGCAACGCGGTGAGCTGCTTCGTTGGGGGTGCTCTGTCCGGTGTGTGCCGGAACCCAAAACGGGTGCCTTCGGTTATCGAAGTCGACCTCTCCTGGATGTATGGGATGTCGCTGGAGTATGTGAAACGCCTCTTGCGAGATGCGACCATTGGCAAAATTGCGAATTGCTGTTTGCGAATCACTAATCACGTATGTGGCATTGGTCTGTGTAAGGGCCAGTGCTATAGCCGCTTCCTCTGCCGCTTCAGCGTGTGCCGTGTTCAAAGTAAGGCTTGTGATGTATTTGCCGCGACGGCCGGTAACTACCGCCACGAAACTATTTTTATTGGTATAACGCGCGACATCAGTGAAGTGTCGTTGGAGTAGCTTTGAGTAATGCGTTGTGCCCTGGCTTTACGCCGTTCCGTATGGTGTTGGGGGTGCATGTTGCGAGGCAATAGGGGTACGTATACTTGCTCGCGTACCGATCTTGGAATTTCGACTTTGATGCCGTGCTGCGTATGGTATGTGATGCCAAGTTCTGCGAGTAGGTGTCGGCCTGGGCGTATCTTGGATAGGTGCTCGAGCTGGGAAACTTGTTGCGCCTCCACGAGTTCCTCGACGGTGTTATGCAACCGTAGCTCTAGGAGTTTGCTGGTGCTAACTCCGGACGCCAGTCCCAACTCGAACTTATACTGCGTATCAGGACGTTAAGCTTGTCTTTTTCCGCGACTGCCCATTTGTGAAACGGTGCAGTGTACCTTAGTTGTCAAATAACAAAGTCTTGCATGAGTTGTATGACGCTGCCTTCGTGCATGCCCGCATGTTTGTTGGTGATGTGTCGGATGAGTTGCATCGTGCTGGTGGCCTTTGCCATTATCTTGCGCAGTGTTTCACCATTGCCGTCGTTCTGCTCAATCATCATCCCCAGTACCCGGATCTTCTCTACCATTGGGATTGGTGAGCCGTTTGAGGATGTTAGTTTGATTTCTTGTTTTTCTGAAGGTACGTAGTCTTTGGGCGGGCGTCCCTTTTTTACCGGTCTATATAGCAGTAATTCGGATTTTTCGGCCGAGCAGGTGAGTCCCGTGCCTACGAGCTAATGTTCCACGCATTCTATGGCCGCCTGTAATCGATCCTCAATCTCTCCGTCACTGCCAGTTATCGTCCAGATCGTAATATCATCCGCGTGTAGCGTGTGGTGCAGTCCATCAATTCTATGTAATCACTCGGGTAACCCCAGCAGGACGAAGTTGAAGAGCATCGGCGAGATCACCAAGCCCTGCGGTGTACCCGAGCTTCCAATGTTGATTTGATTTGATTTTATTCTAGTTGCCCCACTCGCATGCCAGCGGTTCTTCCCATGAGGAAGTCTCGAACGTAGTTGTACACTCGCATTCCGAGGTTCAATCTGTCTATTTGTCACAATATGGCGTCGTGACGAACGTTATCGAAGGCCTTCTTCAGGTGCAGGCTAAGGATTGCTCTAGTTGAGCACCCAGGATTTTCTATGATTTGATGTTTTAGTTGCAGAAGAGCGTCCTGTGTGGAGAGATGTCTTCTGAACCCAATGATTGTGTGTGCTAATAGGTTGTTGTCCTCGAGGTAATCTGTTATTCTATTGAGGAACGCATGCTCCATCATTTTACCTGCACATGATGTTAGGGAGATAGAATGCAGGTTCTGCAGCTGCAATTTCTTGCCGGGTTTCGGTATAAGTAGGATTTGTGCTTCTTTCCATGGCTGGAGTAACTTTCTACGCACCCAACACTCGTTAATATAATGTGTGAGTTTCTCTAGCGATCTGTAATCGAGGTTGCGCAGTGCCCTGTTCGATATTCGATCTAAGCCTGGGGCTGACTTGGTATTGAGTTTGACGAGGGCCGCCTCGATTTCGGATATTGAGAATTCTGCGTTTAGTATGGCGTTGCTTTCTCCCTTGTAGTCCGAATGTACCTGCGGGGGCGTTTGGGATATGTAATAGAGTTCCGCTTCCCGTAGGAAGTCTTGCTTTGTTCCCCCGTAAGCGTGTATGAGTTTGCATATGCCTTGCGTCAGTGAGGCCTTGGTGTTCGCGGGATCTATGACGTACTGCAGTATCTGCCATGTGCGACTCGTAGTGAGTTGACCATCCATCTGCGCGCATTTCTCTTCCCATTGCTGTTGTTGCAGGTTAAGTGCGTGCTTTTCTATTTCTTTGTTGAGCTGTGCTATTCGTTTTCGCAGTCTCCTATTATGTCGTTGTCGTTTCCAGTGGCGATGCAGTTGGGTCTTGGCTTGCCACATGTGCAGTAACCGGGTGTCTATTCTATCAAGCCCAGCTGTCGACGGCATCATTTGCGTCACCCTTTTGATGTCCCGCCGAAGTTGGTCGGTCCATTGCTCAATGTCTTTGATGTCTTCAATCTGTTGCTTGTCTCGATTTTTTTCGTAGTAGTTCCCAATTGGTGATCTTCATTTGGCGACCGGAATTGTGTTCCTGTGGGCCACCTTCTGCTTCTATAGATATAATGTAACGGTCACTGCCAAAGTCTTGCATGGTGTTTCGCCAAGTCACCTTTCGTGTATTGCACGTAAAGGTAAGATCCGGCGTAATGTCAGTGCTGACGCTGTTGCCCTGCCTTGTTGGTGCCACTGGGTCAGTGACCAGCTCGAGGCCGGCGAGTTGCGCCGTTTCCCACAAATGCCTGCCTTTCGGCTGATCGTGTTTGCAACCCCACGCTGTATGCACCGCGTTGAAGTCGCCTTCAATGAAGAGTTGTTGCCCCTGGGCGATATTGAGTGCTCGTTTGAAGAGGACGTGAAAGAGGTGCTTGTGGCATCTCGGACTGCTATAGACGTTGAGTACAAAGATGCTGTAGGGCGTCTTACGCGGTGGAATTAGCTCTACGAGGACGTTTTCAATATCCTTGACTTGGGTGTCGTGTTCGATAACCGTGAGCTCTCGCTTGACCAGTGTGGTGACGTTTGGATTCTCCGCCTTGCCTGTTATAGACTGGTACCCTCAATGTTTGTCGGGGCCGTTTGTTTCTTGCAGTATGATGACGTCTGGGCGTTCGGGGATCGTCTTCAGGTATTGTTGTCAGTGCGCTCGTTTGTTTTTGTAACTTGTGCAGTTCCACTGCCATATTGTATGTTTTTGTTTCGAAGAGTGTCTTGCCATGGTTATCTGGTGCTACATGTGTGGCGCCGCTTCGCTATGCGACGTCACCAGCGCGCTGTTGGCAGCTTCTAATCTGGACAATATGGAATAAATGCTCTCCAAGCTCTGTTGAATCGTACGCGTGATAGTCGCGGTGGAAGTTTCCTCGAGACTGCTCACGCGAGCCTCGAGTGCTTTCACTCGGGTGTCGCCTATTGCTGCGCGCGCACGCTTTGGACGTACTGACATTTTAAGGGAGATAGCCGGTCCGCGTTTAGTACCAGGGCCTTCGACCTCACCGTCCTCTATGAGTTTTTCTTGTGTTTCCTGCATTGCCTGTTGATCAGTCTCGCTGTGAGTGGCAGACTGGAGCTTTTGTATGAGTTCGTCCTTTGCGTGAATCTGTGCCTGCATGTGTTCAATTTGTTTTTGCATAGTTTGTATCGTCTGTGTTAACTGAGCTATCTCCGCCTCTATCTTAGTGTGTGTTTTTCCGCCAGCCTCCGCGTTTGTTGAGCGTTTTCCTTTGACCGCACCTGCAAAGCTCACCGGATCAGTTGCCTTGGCGTCCCTCGTTGGGGTCCGTCCAAGTGTTCGGCTGCGAGCTCGGCGTTGCTGCTGCTTTCGGGGTCCCGGTGTGCGGCTACGAGATCGGGAGTGGCTTCGACTGGGTGTCCGGGATCTTGAGCGGGGCTTGCTGGTGGAAAAGTTGGTGGCAGTGGCCTCTGCCTCCTCGTCGGCCCTGCGCCGTTCCCATTGTCTCTTCGTCACGATGTAGGGCGTTTTGTACCTTGCACGGCAGTTGCGGTCCGCCGTCATGTGTGCGCATCCGCACAGCTTGCAATGGGGGGAACACTGGTGGTTGGGGCCTGGATTAGGGGCGTCACAATCACGACACACTTTGTCCTTGGGCTTTGGGCACACGTCCATGCGGTGACCAAGTCTCCCGTAGCAGTGACACATGTCGACTTGCTTGCGATACAAGGTGCAGCGAAGGAGAGCGCCGCCGTACCTGACGTAAGTGGGCACTCGCGGTCCTTCAAACGCCACTGTGACGTTCGTGGTGTTACTGAGTCGTTTGGCTGCCAGGGCGTTAGGGTTACATGCGTGAACGATGCTGGTGTGAATGGACTTGGCGACTTCTTCCAACGGGATGCCCTTGATGATTCCCTTCACCGTGTTGTCGGGGGCCGTCTCGTACGCACTAACCTCGTGGTGGCGGTCGCCGATGGTGATGGCTTGAAGCTGTCTGTACTTATCGGCGTGAGAGGCATGGAGTGTACTTATGACGATGATGTTTTGATGGTTGTTAGAGCACACCGTGTCCTCCCCTGCCTCATGCGCAGGTACGTTGGCCGCGTGGTAAATCGCCGATGCGAGGCGCACGGTTCCAGTGGTGACCACGTCGAGGCCTCCACGTGGTCGTATCACGATCTTGAAATCGCTCCATGGGGGTAGTGGCATTTTGCTGTTTCTGGTGACTTGCTGCTTGATGTTACGCGGTTGTCGACGCGAATGCTGTTGGTTGCAGTCCGCTCCCTCGACGGTGCAGGAGGGGGCTCCGTTTTGGGTGTTGCTCTGCGCGTTTGCACGGTTAAGTTGGGTCTTAGATCCGATGGTGCACCAATCCATGCCCTCCAAAAACTCTTTGGGAGAAATATCCTCCCCGTTCACTCGGACTTCCATCATTGATGGGCGAAGAAAGCGCCCGCGTCAGAGGAGACGCTCAGTGCGTCTCGTCGGGTGGCCGGCTTGCGTGAGCGTCGGGCCAAAGGGGCGCGGGTTGAGAACCTCTCGAATCCGGCAAAAAGTCCTTTCCAACCTTGAATTTTGGGGTCAGTGGAATCATGGTGACTTTCCGCACGCGTTGTTGTAAAATTCATGGGCTGAATGACCGAAAGTCACTGGCAAATAGTTCTTGAAAGACGGAGCCGACGTGATGCGCGTCTGCTCTCTTCGGTGACTAGCGCGCCACCTCTCGCCTCGTGAAGAAGTTTTTTTTTTGCGACAAGACTGTCTTTTTTCTTTTTTCTTTCTTCTCTTTTACTTGTTCTCTCACACTTCGCAATTAATAAAGGCCATGCCAGAGAAATAGGCGCGTGTGTACTGGGAGTGCAGCGGAAGATGAAGAGAAAGAAGAGACTGCGTGCCGGTGCGTAATGATGCTAATTACTGTTCGCACTACCCGGCGCAACAAAATGCTTAAAAAGCACCGCTTTTAAATATTATTGGAAAGAATCGTATGGTAACTACTGTACAGAGTCAAGGGGCAAATCAGGTGAGGTTTCAGTAGAATTCGCAGAACGAGACCATTGGCGCATAATTAACGCGCTCTATAAAGCATATATACAGAAAACGTACATGCAAAAGTTCTAACAGAAAAAGGAAAGATGGAATAGGTTTGATATTGCGTAACAATCTAAGTGCTCTACAGGGCATATAAGTAGCAGGATAAAAAGATTGATTTGATTGATATGTAGGGTTTAACGTCCCAAAACCACCATATGATTATGAGAGACGCCGTAGTGGAGGGCTCCGGAAATTTCGAGCACCTGGGGTTCTTTAACGTGCACCCAAATCTGAGTACACGGGCCTACAGCATTTCCGCCTCCATCGGAAACGCAGCTGCCACGGCCGGGATTTGATCCCACGCCCTGCGGGTCAGCAGCCGAGTACCTTAGCCACTAGACCACCGTGGCGGGGCCAGGATAAAAAGCAGCGATCACAAACTCGTGAGAGGGAAGGTCACCCTCAACGTATTGTGCCAAGACAAATCTAACCGAGAAAAAAAAAACAAGACCAACTTAGAATCATTCACTTTGAAGGCAGATGAATTCAGCATTGCCATGTAAAGCAGTTTTACTAGCGCTTTTACGGCCCCTAACCATCATAATATTATATAGGAGACGCCGTAGTGGAGGGCCCGGAAATCTCGCTCATTTGGTGTCCTTTCATTTGCACTGACCGCGCACTGTACACGGGTCTTCACGTAAGGTCTGGTGAAACGCGCGACCTCTGTCGCACACGAAATACCTCAGTCGTGTAGGAAGGCTTTACGTGGGCTAAGCTGGGCGCTGTCTCAACGACCGAGCTCATCAACATGAATTATTATTAAAGAAATAAAGAAAATGCACACTTACCTGCGCATTTTCTAGCCTGCAGTTGTGAACCTCGGCCTCATCGGACTAAGATAATTGGCAGGAGCATCGAAACATTAGCGCGAGCGTTATTGGCTGCGTTTCACCTTTCTGCTACGTCCTACGTCTTTTCTCGAATAGTTTTTTTTTCCAAGTTTGCGTTTGTGTGTCCCTTTGATGTTAACCAACTCAGGCAAGAACAAGTCTTACTGTAATATGGCTGTAATATAACTTCAGCGACTTTGAGCGTATCTATCTATCTATCTATCTATCTATCTATCTATCTATCTATCTATCTATCTATCTATCTATCTATCTATCTATCTATCTATCTATCTATCTATCTATCTATCTATCTATCTATCTATCTATCTATCTATCTATCTATCTATCTATCTATCTATCTATCTATCTATCTATCTATCTTTCTGTCTGTCTGTCTGTCTGTCTGTCTGTCTGTCTGTCTGTCTGTCTGTCTGTCTGTCTGTCTGTCTGTCTGTCTATCTATCTATCTATCTATCTATCTATCTATCTATCTATCTATCTATCTATCTATCTATCTATCTATCTATCTATCTATCTATCTATCTATCTATCTATCTATCTATCTATCTATCTATCTATCTCACAGAGTTTCCTAATATACACTAGAGAAAACTCAGGTGCTAGTGTCTATGGGAGCTGCAACGCACGGCGCTTCGGCGAGCATGGGAATGATGGGTAATACACAGATTTGCCTAATCTTCGTACTTCTGGCCTGTGTCTGGCTCCGTGTGTGTTAGTGTGGCTTGAAGCTGCTTTCTCGTGAAACAAAAATCAGCAAACGTTCAGCGGTTGTGTTTAACCACATTTTTTTAGGCTTAGCTTTTCAAAACGGGTCACGAAGTTCAAACGGGTTCCTTCTTTCCTTCGAAACAAAAGCAAAGCACAGCAACGAACGAAGCCACAAGTGTGATTTGCCACCCGCAAGTACGAAAACTATGCAAATCTGCGTACAAACCATCATTCCCATGGTCGCTGAACGATCGCAGTGCTAGAGTCCCCTCTAGTTAACTTTATAAAACTCTATGATCTATCTATCTATCAATCAATATCTTCTCTCTATCTATCTATTTAGCCACCTACGTCTGAGTGTTCTCCAAGTCACCTTTTGGTGTAGACCGAAATGAGTATGTGAGTATAAGAGTATTTGACAATTACGACTGCTTATTCACGGCATGAGCAACATGAAGATCATGTCAGGTACGTCGTCATAACGGTATCTCCAGACACACGTGACGGATCTCGTATAGCATGAACTGGTTTGGGGTTATGTGTCACACGTGATTGAGAGTTTACGTCTTCTACCCAAAAGCGATGAAAATTGACATTGGTGATTTAAAGGCCCAACAATAGTAGCGTTAGCCCAACGAATACAAACAAGAAAGAATCCCTGCGGAAACCGAACCTGACTATACCGTGAAGTTGTCATCCATTCAACCATAGGGTCCTGACACGTTATGAAGGCATGCTTTCGAGAACGACCATACGTAGGCGCAATGTCAGTGTAACGTTAATTTTGGAAGCAGCAATGCTTATCTAACTTCATCGCAAAGCGACAAATTTTACGTCTGTACTCCTATGTTGCAGTAGATGTCATGTCGGATTAACGACAATTCTGGTTTCAGTTTCGGCCACGTTTCTATATCATTTTAACAAACATTGCGTTTCAAAGCGATATCGTTAAAGAGCTTCTTTCGCAGAAATTTTGGCGTCGGCGTGGTTTGCTGCGAGCGAAAAATCTCTATCTTGTGCGTGAGCGAAAATTGAGAATGATGCAAATGAAATAAAATGATAAAGAAGCCTGCAATAGAGTGGTGACCGAACCAGGGTTGTTTGGATTTAAGCATGGATTGAACCTGGGCCGTTTGCGTGGCAAGTGGACGTCCTACCACAGGCCACTTTTTTGCTTGCGAAAACAAAGAAAAGAACTTCATCTGCTTGGAAATGCAGTGAAAGTAGCTTTCATGCTTCACATTTACACGCGTCCTGTATACATGCGTCACAATGCAACATGAAATATTGCAGTAATAATGCGTGGTACAAGCATCTTGTGTCAACGTACGTCAAAATATGTGATTATTATTATGACTGTGTAGTTGAAAACCCGTATCCCGCTACAAAAGACACACCCGCTACTGCGCCTATTCCTTCAAAGCTACGTAGTGGTGCATAGCAAATTAGAAAAAGTTTTATGCACTAAGTGTTTGAAGTATACACTTAGAACAAGATGTAATTATCGAGTTCAAACTCCTAAAGGCGAAACTTTAGGGTCACCATATTTTTTTATCCTTGTGATTAGGCAAACTATATTTTGATCGACTTCGGAGGAATACGGTAACCAACGTTCGGTCTGAAATTCGCAGCATGTCACGGTAAAGTTTATTTCTTTTCGCTAATACTCATGTCCTTTGTTCAAAGGTGAGTAATGATGTTACGTCAGTACAAAAGTTACTCTTTGGTGCTTATGTAGTCAGTGTTCTTGCTAAAGCCACGATATGCATACAACTACTACACTTTGCAAAAACAAGTTGATCCATCTCAAAAAGCTCAGCTCAAATAAAGAAATAGTGCAACGTAAGGAATTACTCGCTGACTGCTTCGTGTGACACATATTCCCACAAAGCGTGGGATGTGATGAAGTTTTCTTGTCTTCCCTTTAGTAGGCCTAACTGAAGAGGTCACAGTCAGTGCCCTCCATGGATGTCGCACAAGCAGTAACAAACGCACCGCATGGTTGAATATTGAAGATAGTCTTCGATGGATCACCCGTTCAGATATTTTGGAAGAATTGTGTCCTTGCCTAAATGTCACTGCCGGTATTTCTAATATTTAAGTGCGTCTGATATTAAGGCTCGGTCTATAGCAAAAAAAAAAATAGAAGGCACATGCACGCAATTGCTTAATTATAGTTGTTAAGGTCAGCACATGAGCGTTCCAAAACGTTTCATTCGGAAATTGCCGGACGCAGCAAAACGGCAGGTTTTAGGACCGAAGATCCTTACGCTGTGCCTCAGTCCCTTCATCGTTGTCCGTCGCAGCCACCCCCGGCTGCTTCTCACAATTTTCTCAAGATGGGGCTGCGCTTTGACGGTATTTGGATTGATCCTTAGATGGCGTGGAGGTGCGGGCTGCGTGTGGGGGTTAGTGTGTTAGGTGAGTGCTAGATGGCGCTCGGTCAGACGGCATCCTCAACTTGATGACATCCTTCACTATAGGAGACATCCTTCACTGCATCCAGTCTACTATGCTCACCCGGTTCTCTCACCAACTAATTCTAGGGTGGGACTTTCTGTCTTCTCAGGCCTCAATATGTTGTTGAGAACGTCTTCTACGCCTTACTCTATGCTAAACGAAGACATCTATAAGCCATAGCGTCTGTTCATTGCGGAAAACTTCAGACTACTGCCACTTCAAGAGTGAATTGTGATCCTAACATCTAAGGGCATCGACCAGGGTGACGGCTTGGTGGCACCTTCTTCCAACAGCGTTACTAAAGGCATAGCTATTGCATCAGGTGTTGTACGCTTTCGCAACAGCTCTGCGTTCGTCATTGCCATGAATGCTACATTGGAGAAAATGCTCCTTCCACAAGGCACCACTGTAGCCTGCGTTGTGAATTCTGAGCCTGTAACCGTCGTGCCACTGAAGTCTGTCTCCACTAACGACCCTCCTGCTTGTGAACCTGGTTCCTCCACACACTTCACAGCACTTTTTTTCGATGATTTAACGGCTACGCAGGCGCAGCAGCTGCTTGCTTTGTTGACGAAACACGCTGAATCTTTTCACACCTGGTTTTCGACGTTGGGCTAGACTACCACTGCAATGCAGCGCAATCAGACAGACGAAACATATATTCTCCAACACCGCCGCTACCTCGTGTCTTTTGCTTAGCGAGAAATCATGGAGGAAAACGTCACTGACATGCCCCAACAATAGGTTATTCGTCCATCAGCATGTCCTTGGTCATAGCCTGTTGTTTTGGTACGGAAAAGGATGGTTCTATTGCGCTTTTACGTCGATTACCGGGCACTTAACAAGACCACACGTAAGGACGTCTACCCACGCCCCACATTGACGACGACAAGGATTTTCTCCGAGGCTAAGATAAGTTTACGAGCCTTAGTTTGCGTTCGGGATATTGGCTAACTCTGATGCATGACAAAAACTAAAGACGGTATTTGCAACTCCTGACAGACTGTACGAATTTAACGTAATGCCTTTCGGGCTTTGCAGTGCACTCTCAATTTTCGAGCACATGATTTACACCATGTTGCGTGGCCTTAAACAGAAGACCTGCCTCTGCTACCTTGATGAAATTATTATTTTCTCAGCAACGTTTTCTCAGTACCTGCAACGCCTGGCTGAGGTCCCAACATGCCTTGCTTGTGCGGGTTTGCAAACGGACACCAAGACGCATACGTGTCAGCCTATGTACTGATAATTTTCTCATCTTTTTCTTACTTTTTTTCTCTCTCTCATCATTATACCCTTTCTTCACATTCTCTCAGCGTAAGGTAGTTAAATGGGCATGTGCCTGGTTAACCCCCTACCTTCTCTCTTGTTCTTTTTTCCGTTCTTCCTTCCAGACCATATCAATAATGAGAGTTATAGCGAAAACGGTACGGCATAAAGCAACTGTGTGACGAACGTGATTGCCTGATCATATCATGAAAATAATGACTAAATCGCCATAACATGCCATGGCCGTGGCGCTTCTGCGGCCCTTTCTTGATTTGCTATGATGTGGCATTTGTGCATGGCTGACAAAAAATGACAGGTGGTAATGTAAAAATCATGGCGTGCGCGTCATGTGCAACATGATTAGCATGCCACGTTCATTGTGGGCTGACGGCCGTTTAGACAACTTGATACATTCCTAATTTGATATTAATTATTATGTGGGGTTCGACGTTCCAGAACCACCATGTGATTATGAAAGTCGCCGTAGTGGAGGACTCCGGAAATCTCCACCGCCTGGGTTTCTTTAACGTGCACCTCAGTCTGAGCACACAGGCCTACAGCATTTTCGCCCCCATCGAAAATGCAGCCGCCAAAGCTAGAATTCGATCCTGCAACCTGCGGGTCAGTAACCGAGTACCTTAGCCACTAGACCACAGTGGCGGGGCCAATTCGATATTGCGTGACGTCTCTGTATGATGAGCATAAATGGCAAGTGGTATAAGGAAAATTATGACATGTAAGGTGCAACATGACTTGCCTGCCACGCCAATGGCATACTCGCGGCCGTTTCGCTAGCTTAATACACACAAGTTTGTTATTGTGTGACGTGTGTGTACGACAAACATAAATGGCAGGTCGTATAATCGAAGTCATAGAATTCATGTAGACCATGAATTGCATGACAGGCTTATGTTGTACTCGCTGAAGTTTCGCTGGCTTGATATACAAGTTCGGTGTTGCTAACGTGGCCGCATAGAAGACTTCAATGACAAGTGGCAATATAAAAATTATGACGTGCCATTTACAGCATGACTTGCATGCCACGACCACGGCACAGTTACAACAACTTCGTTAGCTTAATGTATACGCCAAAATTGGTATTGCCGGATGTGACTGTATGACGAACATAGATGAGAGACCTTTATTTTTAAATCATGCCATGCATGTTACGTACAGCTTCATTTGCTTGCTGGTGGATGTTTCACATTACGCCAATTCCCACAATGCGTGGGATCTGCATATTTTTGTACAAGCGTTGTTTTTGGATTATTGAAAATTGTAATTGCCTTTTTTTTGAGATTTTACAGAAAGGAGCGCATACAAATAACTATGTTTTAGTTAAATGACAGCTGGATGACTATGAGCTAATAAATCTGCTTGTGGCGTGCACGTACAAGACATTTTCTTTCACGTGGCCTGGCGTAGCCTTCAAGAAAGTCACAAGAAAGAAAGCACAGGCCTTAGAGTAGCGTAATCGCTCATGCGCTAGGCCCTTGCGAACAAAGTTTGGTGGTCTTATATGGCCTGCTGTAGGCTGAAAGACTTGAGCAATAGGCATAATCCAACGACTATAATGACGAAATGATGGAACATCTAACACGTGTGCCATAGTTAAGCCCCACATTGAGAACATTGGTAATTATACAATCACAAAAAATCGTTATCAGTTATTTTGACCTCGGAATGCAGCGATTGACTTCCACGCAGTCATTCCTTTAGTGGTGGTGAACCACTATGAGTTACACGCAATAATTTCTTGACTGGTGGTTAATCATCAGTTAGGTGTCGGTGTTATGTGCTACGAATATTTCTTGCGGTAAAGAAGGCACAACAAAGATGTTGCGGTGATTGGTTCATGCGAAAAAGGCGGCAAGAGCTGCAACCTTTATGGCTATACGTTCGTGGGTGTGTAGCTCGTTCAGACTTCAGTGATGGTGAAAACATACACTGAAGGGAACATGAACGCCATATTTCGCTAATTTCTTCTGACCGTAACAAGCGTATGTAATGTGGCATTGTATATGTACTGAATCATCTGAGATTGCGTTTTTTACTTCTATCTGAGAACCCAAATTCTCACAATCTATTCTCGCGACGATGCCCACATCTTCTTTCAGTACATGCATGCGCCGATAAGGGCGCTGGCTTTTGGCTAAAGGATACCTGATGGCCACAGACAAGGGGTTGTAAAAGCGTTTCATGCTTAATACTGGACATAAAAGAAAGTGCACTTTCAACTTAGCTTGTAATAGAAACACTTCCTTTTTTTAGGGGCGAAGCACCTTAGGGTTGCGCTTTGTCCCTGCGATGTCTGTTATCCTAGCTGGCAACACCGGCCGAGGGCACCGGTCGACGGTAGAAGAGGAGAACGATAATCTCGGATGCGCTCGTGGCACTGTGTTTCTTTCGCTGCGGTATTCTAGGTCACTCTAGCTGCGGCGTCCAAACAGCTAGAAAACGCGCTCTCTCGTGGCTCTCTCTCTCATGGCCATGGACTGAACTTTATCATGAATAACACGACGGCTCGCAGCGCAATTGCGTGGTAACGCAGTCCAGAGTTTAGGGCTCGCAGGGCAACTCCAGCATGGCAGCGCAGACAAGCGGATCCAGACTTGTGGGCTCGCGGAGCTGCAGCGAAACGGCAGCGCCGCCAAGCCGACTCGGGGCTGACGGCTCGCGAAGCTGCAGCGGCATGGGAACGTCATCCTGTCGAGCTGCAGGTTGAACCCCACACAAAAACCCTTAACTTTACATTTCACGGACCATAAGGCGGTCATAATGAAAGGAAAATGTCACCCACATCTCAGCACCATATCTGCATTGTGATTAATAAACAGCTTTTGCACACATCACGTCTTTCCATGTCGAGTGAGTAATGCACGGTGTTAATGATCCGCCGAAGGTTCGTCCGCTTGCCATGATTCACTTTGATTGATTTTGTGATATCACTTTTTGGTTTGTTTTGTTGCTCTACAACTGTGCATAAGCGAATCCCCATTTCGCACGAAGTCGTCCTCATAATAACCGACGTTTCATTTTTTGCTCTTCTCTTATTTTATTCGCTTAAATTTAGCTTTTGCACACTCTTGCACTCTTCATATTTGTCTTTGTCGTTTCGACCATGCGTGCGATCACAGTCTCAATACGCGGTAAGTAATGTAGATTTTCGCAAATTCCCTTTTCTATATGGTTTTTGCTTGTCTCAGTTTGTCCCACGCTGCTATTGTCTTGGTTATTGCTGACGATGCACAAAAAAACTTGCTCCAGGCCTCTTGGCTCACACGCTGTCAAGCTCTTCGTTAAATGAGACGAGAAATTGCTTCACACGAAAGAAAAATATACGCCAACTGCTACCGTCAACAAGTGCGACGTGTACAGGAAGGCACCACGACGCCGCTCAACGCGCTCGTCCCGTAAGGAACGGGTAACAATATTTGTTGTTTAATGCACCGACATCGCCATACGATTATGAGGGATGCCACAGTAGAGTGCTCCGAAAATTTTGACTACCTGGTGTTTATTAACATGAACCATAGTTTACGTATATACGGCCTCTAGCATATCGCTTGCATCAAAATGCATCCGTGGAGCACCATGACCAGTACAGCAGCGTGGCGAGTGAAAGGAGCACGTCTCTGGCGGACGCGACTCTGACGTGGCCAGCGTCTGGCACGCCGGAGACGTGCCAGAGGCTGGTCACGTGCCAGAAGCTGGTCACGTCAGAGTCTGGACACATATTCCGGTGTCAGCGGCCGCAGCGCCCGTGCCTTCTGAGGTGGCAAAAATACCCATGCTCCTGCTTTAGGCCCCGAAACACGTCCACTGCCTCCAGTGAGTTTTCAAGAAAGGAATCATGCCTACCTGTCAAGTAGAGCTTCTACGTACATACTAAAGTGAACCAGTACTCCTCAACAGTCCCTAATGGCTGCACCACCCGTACTTTCTAAGAGACTGCAGCAGATGAGGATAGCAACCGTACAATGGTTCCCACACAAACACACCTTCCTTACAGCCAGCAAGAAAAATAATAGACTTCCCCTGTGGCTTTCCTGCCACTGAATACGACAAAAGTGCGGAAGAGGAGAAATGTATCGTGCTGACGATGCTTAAGGTGAATATGCTCCGTGGATTGCCAGTGCAACAATTTCAACGGTGCATCTAAGCAACTTTGCGCAGGCTCAGTGGAACCTTAGACAGCGTTAAAAGCGTGGATTAGCGTCATCCTAACATTCGCACCAACGGCGTGCTTGGGTTTTGTTAAAGCGAGCTTCACTCATACGGCCATACGGTCACGCCGCAAAATCATCTGTAGAGGGGGAATGCCTTATTAGCGGCAAAATGAACATAAAAAACAGCATAAAATCTCCGATGCAACTTAATCTAGCTGTTTTCGCAGCTGGTGGTTTTCACAATAACAGTTAGAACAATCTTTACAAAACCGTTGGTGCGTACAATATTTACAAATTTTGGTGCATGTCTTCATGCCGAAAATCGTGGGGCCCCATGCTCCATAACGCGAGGCTACCTCCTGCACGGTTACAGTCATGTATAGAAACCAATGTTTAATACTGACGCAATCTATTGTCACATTGTAAGGACGCAGTAGCCGGTATTTTAAAGAGCCGTCTCCAGCCGTCAGTGGAATTGTTCAGGCTGGCGTTGATGCGTGATTGCTGCGTGTGCGCACACGCTCAGTACAACGCACTCACATGTTCTGAACACGCTCACTTTTTTACGCTAAACTTGTTTCCTACGGCACAAACGTTCCTGTCTAAGCCAGGAAGTCATGAGCGTATGAGTCAGAGTTCACAGGACAGCATCATGACGACAACGATAAGAGATTATGATAACGGCAGAATTATGAAAAACTTTAGTACTTAGAAAAACAGCACGAAAGGTTTCTATATCAGTTTCCAAAGATAAAGCAAAGCGGGAAAATGACTGATGGTTTACTTTATATCCAACTTGCAGAAAAATATAGTTAATATAAACAAACAATTCATACGAATAACAACAAAGCACACCCATTTTACATTTTCAACCAAGGCTTTCCAAGATAATTTTAAAACAACATGTAACAGCAGGGGTCACGTTCAATTTTGGAGGACTGATGAAACAGCAACAGCATTGTATTCAAAGTGTGTTTGAGGACTTTATGTAAGCTCGACAAAAGATAGCTTGATTTTAGCTTTTTTGTGACAATGGAGCGTTCGCAATATTTGAGCTTCCATCAGCAGCATTACTGACGCTAGATGGTACATTCAATTCGCTTGGGTTCATCGGATTTACGCCAGGCATTTCCTCTAATGCTGAGTTGTACCTGCTATTGATGGGCGTGCTGAGTGCCGTAACAGGTGAACCCCCAAAACTGCCATCGAAGTTTCCACTGGGGCTGCTGGCCTGGCCACTTGGTGTAATATATTGTGGAAACCTATAGAATAGACGGGGACCATACACTGGATAGTAGTTTCTCCCCATGCCACCATATGAGATGTCTTCATTGTCATGTCCAGCTGAATTCGGCAGCTGCTGGAAGCTGTTAGATCCCAGCCATGTCGATGGTTGAGCTGTGACACTCTCGCTTGAACCCCCAAAGCCTCTTGAGCCAGCTAGTCTTCCACGAAGCAAGCTAGGCAGTGCGGCAAACGGATGTCCTTGTGCCCCAAGAATGATGCTTCCCATATTTCTCACAATGCCGTAACCGGTATTACTACTTGCGGTGTCGCTTATAGGTGCACTTTCTTCGCTGCTGACTGCGGGAATACTGCCCGAGGTCCCTTCAATATTTTCGCTTGGGGACCACCTTGCGCCACTTTGAGGACCCCGTCCACTACCTAACAGGATGATGCCACCACTCTCTCCTTTGTTTGGTCTCATGATTCTCAGCAACACGCGACCACCTTCACCACCAAGGCCTCCTCGTGTCCAGCGGCTTGAACGGCCATCATATGAATCTGCGGAGCCAAAGTCACTTCCTTCGCCAAAGCGCCATCCTGATATCCAACCTCGTTCACTGCGACCCCATGGTTGCTCGGAACGAGAACCACGGCCTTCGTCCTCGTCACTTCCATCTCTCGCCAAGCTCCGCCTAGCCGCTGCGAGCAGTAATTTGCTTAGAACTATACGAAGAAGGGCACGCCTTGCTCTTCGCCTCTCGCTTGCGGTCTGATCATCTGAAGGATAATCGTAGTCCGGCCTTCCCCATCTTCCTCCGCCATCTTCTAATCCACTGCCGCCTTGCGACCATGGACGTCGTCGGCGAATCAAAATAACAATAGTTTTGCGACCAGAAAGCTTGGGCCATCCGTATGGAATAGTGTCGCTGTTACCAAGGTTTTCAACGTCCTCCACTCGGCCTCCATATTCTCTTTCAAATCCGCCTGGCACAATAGCAAGGCGAGCTGTGCCGTATGGAAAACTGACGTCACTGGCAGCACTAAGCGCGTTTCCACCTTCGAAGACGTATCGGCGAGGTCCAACTTCAAGTCCACTTTCATCACCAAAGCCGCGTCGACCGCTTAGCAAGTAGCTAAGCTGCTCTGGAATAGAAATATTTTAGTGTTAGTAAAAGACTGCGCAAAAAGAGTAATGTTGTATTGCGCTGAATTTAAAGAGAAAAAAACGCAAAAGTGATATAAGAATACTAATAAATATCATGTGCGGTCATAAATATCATGTCTGAAAAGCATCATATGAATATGAAAGACGAATATGACAGAACGAGGAGCTTCCACGCCACAGAGAAGGACGCGGACAGTACAACACAGAAAGAGAGAATCAAACGGTAGAAGACTTCACCAGAAACTACATGCATATTTAAAATATTCTTTTTATTATATATTAAAAATACGAAATGTCGAAATTTTTATGGCTAGGGCCACATGCTTCAAGCATCATTGGTGGTTGGCAAAGATGAAAGCACGCGGGCAGGAGAAAGTAACAATAAGTCAAGACACGAAGACGGACCAGGCGCTTAGCATTTCAGTAGCTTTCGCTTGTTGTTTATGTGTGTCATACGCTGTCACTTATATCTAACGAATTGTTTAAGTTCACGAGTGCAATGTGGGGAAAATAAATAAAAATAACACATTCGGCTGATTACACGCCTTGTAAGAGCAAGTTCCATGCAAAGCAGTAGATGAGTTAGGTCAATGCTGTATTTTTTGCGATTAAGCCAAGCGTTACGAAGTGAATCGACGTGTTTCTCCAAGGCTTGTAGTCATGAATACATTATGGTATTATCAGAAATGTGGACTACGCAGGTATTTAGAGGGTAACGTCATAACATCCGCCCTCGCATTACATTACAAACGCCAATAAGATCAAAACAAAGGACACGTTATGGTGCGACGATGTAAATATGACACAACTTTCGTTAGCCAATTCCCCGTGGTTGAGCAACGCTTGAATATAGCTTGCTGAATCATAGGAATGCCAGTGTAAGGTTTATTTAGGTACTATAAAAGCGGAGCCAACACTGCAGCTACACGGGAACCGACATGACGCTTTTGTCAAAGGAGTATTTAAGTAATTTGTATTGCTTTGCTATTAAATTAGATAGCCAGCATTGCCACCTCAACTTACGTTGCACGAGCATTACGCCAGTATATGGCAAAGCAGTCTCAAGACCTGGCCCGTCTCTGTGGTAAAATACTTTACTCAATGCAGATTGCTTGGGTTCGTTTCCTACTAGGTTGCAGACATTTACTCTTTGCAATCATGGTGAATGCTGTCGAGGCCCGTTTTTCTTATTGGTAGATGTGGCGCGTACCAAGATACCGTAGCCTGTGGTTCAAGGATATGGGCCACTCGAGTGAGGGGCGAAGAGACTGATGACGTACGCGACAAAATGTTCACGTCGCGTGCCACAACTGATGAAAATTAGGCACATGACTTTTATTCTTATCTGTGAAGACACGTGGTGTAAAGAAATGTCAGCATTCGCCAAACAGTTACACGCAGAATTCGTAATTGTTTCTTGCATATTTTAATGAATTTCTGTGTGTACACTTCTACGGTGCATTAATATTCTTGATTTTTTGAAGATCAAATCAATTTTGTGTATAAACAGCAATATTTTTTAACAGACCTTTTTATCGAGCGCGTTTTAACTTGCCTTCAGTCGATAAAGGGAGGCTAATGCCCACTGATTTACCGGATAGCTTGCAAATGCACGTGCGCGAACAAAACCTTTGACCTTCCACGTGTTCTTTTTCTGAATTAACCTAAGTTAGGGAGCACTCGTCCTGCCTGTTTCAAATTTTTATATACTCCCACAGAGTTTCAGCAAAATCTACAACACGTTTCAACTTGCTAATTTTCACTTTCACCAAAAGCTTGCATTTATGTATGGTAGTTAATGAGCCACTGCATAGGAGATAATCCAAGGAGTTCCTACTTAGTACTATATGTTTGAAATCATTTTCCCCCTAAAATTTACAAGCGATTACTTAAGAGTTTCTGTGGCACAAGGTCATTTGTTACTTCACGAAGATGTGAAGAAACTCTGCCTTTAAACAAAGAATGGTTCGTCGCCGCTAATGGGCATTAAATTTTGCCGCAAGGCCACGCGTATTTGCTTATGAAATGGCGTATCAAAGCATTAGTGCCATGTATATTAATTGTGATGCTCGATAATAGTTAGGTCAGCCAATTGCTAGTTCATAAAGACATGTGTTTGTTGTTTTACAGAAAGAAAACATGATTTGAGGTGCCTAGAACTTTACGGGTCATCGATCTATTAGTTTAATTTGGCGTGATCACATTCACAATAAAGTAACCAATACAGGCCTAAAACAAACGCTATCCCAGCTCGAAATCTGGATAAAATAAACTTACAAGACCCTTAACATTTCAAGTGGAACCAATAATTAATGAATGATCACTATAATTATTCTAAAATCGGTAAAGAGGTTTGGAAATATGCATGTAACACCTGCACCTCGTCAGAGAGGGCGCCACCACCTCTTCAAACGTGTTAGGGCTAATCCCTCCGGGGCTTCTTCGGTGCCAATGTTAAGAACTTCTGCGAGAGATCATTCTTAGACAGAAAATAACAATAGTGCAACGGGAATCACTGGATACCCATGCGCCACACTTTCTCACTTTTCGCAGTAGTGAAGCCGCCTTTAGCGCACGATTTCTAAGTAAGCATATCTCCACAAGAGAACATAAACGCTAGAATTAAACTACAGTTTTCCATTTTTTTGTATGCATTTATTATATGAGCAACGTGGAGGCTCATTCGTTAAAGTGATAAGCTAGCGGCTTAAAAGACGGGTCTCGATATTGGCCTTGCGGTCGCAACTGAATGGAGGCGAGATGCTAATTGAGCTCATGTACTGCGTAATGTCTGCACGTTAAGTATACCCACGTCTCCAAAATTTTCCGGAACATGTCAGTATGTCAACTCTTACAGCATGGTTTGATTTTGCAGTTTAAACTTTATAAACAAATCAACCGACTACCTACACGGGCAGTACGGACAAGGTGTAGAACTTTTTGTCTCAGTAAGCGCACCATTCCGCGGTTAGAGCGAGGTGACGAAATTATGTGAATTAGATTCTATTGTAGATTCGTGGACTTGTAGAGGCAACATGTGCTCAGTGCCAGGGTTGTTATGTTGCTGAGCGCTATAACGTGCGTTTGAGAGCCACGTACGGCAGCCATGTTCGACGGATGTAGAATATAAAAAAAACTGGACGAAGATTTAGCGTGTAGAAACCCGACGACGTGTATACACTCCCTCGGCTTCATTTTTCAGCTAATATTATTGTTAGCCAAAAAAAAAAACAGAGAAAGAAGGACGAGAGCACACAAACACAGCACACATACGAGTAGACATACAGCTAAAAATGTACGAGCTTGCCCAAATCAAAGTTCTGCTCGATATTATTATTGGTTGGCCCTAGGGTTACCTAATAGTAAACCCTACATTGGCAACACCAGTACGAGAAAGGATGCCGCAAAAAATATATAGTACATACCAACCGAAATATAGCCAACCTGAGTTCGCATCCCATGATTTAAAAAATTATTTCCCGAGGCTCTTCTGTGTTCAAATATAGGTGACGTACAGCGAGCAGATGTTCGTGTAGCTATCGAAGACAACGTTATCTCATATCTCAGCGTCTCTGGGAGCAAAGTTAGATTATTCACTCTTTTCATACTATCCCCCTTCCTCTGTCATCCTACAATACCCCCTACCCTTTTGTCCTCTGAGCAGCTACCTTCGTGCGTATGGTTGAAATATAGTCACTATTTCTTCTCTTAACCATGCATTCTAATGTATGAGACGCACTTATGTCGAGCAAGAAGTTTATTGTTCAGAGGAGTCACTGCAAAAAGCGAGCGGTATTTTGAAGTATGAGAATTTCTACGCTGTCGTCCGGCTCACGTATTTCAACGTGTATGGTAGCACAGTTTTTGTTAGGATGAAGACATGGCAAGTAATATCAATAGCAGTAACAGAAAAAAAATCTGCTTATTTAGAGGTAATATCAATGGTTCACGACCTTAAAGATTGTGCTCAGCACGAACTCATACGCGTGAACATCATAGTTACAGTCATTTTACGCGACGCAAAATAGTGGACAGGCGAAAGCAAATGCTTAGACGAGAGATTAATTTAATAACGTTGACGTCCTCAATCAACTGTACAGGCTGGCAGATGAGAGTTGGTTACAGCAAATCAACGCCTACAGTAAAATAGGGTCAGTTTCAACATAATTCGGTGGCTTTAAATTTAAGCTGATTAGTTATATTCATTTCAGGAAATAAGATACCTTGAAGACGCAAATTTTTGCTTCACACACACTATGTATGCGCTGTATTGTAGCGCTGACGTGGAAGGCAGGTTTTCCATATTGATAAATTTTAGCGTGCACGGCGAAGTTTCTCATTGTCAATTTAATAAAAGAATTAGCGCAGCAAACATTTTATCACGCATAATGCAAAAATAAGGGTTTGTGAGTATGACTTACGGCTTTCTTGACCGAACGCAACATCAGCAAACGCTGTAAAAAAGATAAGGGTGCTGATTAGGCATAACGATCGGTGATGCATTCACGATACCTCCATTTGTTACATGTTGTTTAAGAGTAAGCTCGGGCAGCAGTAGTGGTTAGTAATATTCGTCCCAGCAGTATGTATGAGATAATTGTACTACTAGTCCTTGCAATAAGTGCCCCAAAGCGGGAGCCCTAACTAAAATAGTTGCTCATTTGTTTCACTATTTTGCGCTAACCTAATTGCGGCACCTTAATGTAACAAAGCACAGTTGGCTGATATACTTTCAGATATGATATACAAAAAAATTTGTTTCTAGTCTTCATTGCTGCAGTACTGCATGAAGAGCCCCATATTTTTGTCATTAGTTTGAATCATGCGCAGATGACATTTCATAGGTTAGTAATTATTATGCTATTGTAGGCATGCCTCATTTCTAGCATAGCTAACCCAGCTTTATAGTAACTGAAAGGTACCTGAAACCTTACCTAAAAAGCTGATCAGTAGAGCGGCGTGGCTGAGCGACTCCATTGTGCTTACGCTGCACAACTGGGTCAGGCAAGATTTTTAGCACCTTATGCTTTTTATACCGATATATAAAAACAGGTTTGCGTGCACATGAACACTGTGTTATTTGAATCTATTATATCGAGATCGCATTCTCTAGGCGCTTTTGTATGCTGCCATCTTCGGCAATCAGAAGCAATAACTTAAAAACAAAACTTTTTGCTCTGGCTTTAGCGCATATATGTTAATTTATACCGTTGTTCGGTCGAATTCAACGATTTTCCCGCGGCGAAGCACAGAGGTATTCACGTATTCTCCAACAATCTGCAATTCAAACTCTTTTTTCTACTCCATAGAATGGAGACCAGTGAAAATCTTCAATAGAAGATCGTGTAGCGCTTTTCGAAAGCTGGAGTCGGGTGTCGGTGAAGATCGGGACTCTATTGTGCGTGATGGTGGCTCTGCAATCAGTGTTCGGGTACTGATGTGGCTGATTGAAGGTGAAACGCTTCATAATGGGGCGTTATTACAATGCTGATTAGGATGGAGCGCTTGAACTGGCTAGTCCACCTACGTTTCCTCTCTTTTGTTGCCTCCTTCCTTCCTATGTGAGTGACATTTTTTTTCTCCTTTCCAAGTTTCTAGCATCAATGTCCTAATGAACGAAAACGACATTCGCTATATCTATCAAACAATTAGTCTCGTGTCGAGAGGGTGTAAGCTTAGCAGACTAGGAACAAGGCAGTGTTAGACAAAGCAAAGAACAGAATCCCAAGACACAATGTTTACCTTCCAGCGATCAATTGAGAAGAAATTTCTTGCGTGAGTTTTCGAGTCAATAATTACACATTTTACGATATTTTTGAGTTCTCGCTAATTCAATATGAGTTGAAGCAGCCACGACATTTATTTTATATCATAAGATTTCTTACGTAGGTTAGAACTTGTGCGTTCACAAATAAGCTAAAAAATTGTCAGGATTGGTTGAGCTCTAAATTTAAAACTGAATACTCTTACGAACACGCAACTGGCCCGACATTCGAGCAACGCTGGCACAATTGTGAGCCACGACATAACAAGGTACATCCTGCCCAAGCGTCTGCTTCCCAGCTTAAGTTTTTGTTTCGTGGTCACCCACCGGTGCAATGCATTCATTTCGGCTTTACTCAGCTTGTTAGTATACTCGAACATGTGCAGGGGCTGAAGCTTTCGTACAACGTTACGGCTTCACCTCTATGCAGTCAGACATTAGATAAATGGCTATGAGCAGTCCAATGGGCCCACGAAGAGGACGAAAGGCTTTGTCTTTTGATCCAGACGTGGGAGCGGCCCACTGCAGGTTAAGACACAGGCCTATTTTACCTTAAAGGGCTCTTAAATTACACCGAGCTCAAAGGAGGGAGAGTGACTTTTTTATCATCTTCGATTCCTTTGTTACAAGTGATATATCCTCCTTACCATTTATTCCTTCAGAAAACACGTGGAATCTCAGCACTATAGGCGTTGAGTCAGTCATAACTTAGCGCTTTTCGACTGCATGTTGCTTTCTCTGCTTGTATAGTGAAAACAAAGGGAAATCAATTTATTACATACGATAATTGTGCGAGACAAGGAAGAACGGGCATACGACAGTGTGGCAAAGAAGTGTATGCGCGACCATTCACAACACATATCGCCTGTATATTGACCAAGCGAGAGCTTTTTTTATACTAACGTCACGGAAACAAACAGCTGGCGTCACGATTTGTGCCGCAACAATACTTAGCCACCTTTGTGCGCCCCGTTACTACAACAGAATCGTTCCAGTGCAAGCCCAAGGCCAGCCAAGACGTACAATCCTCCCCTTCTCCTCACCGGGACATAAGGGCGCGCCAAAATCATGCAGTCCCCTCATCTCCACGGGCCAAAGTACTCCTGAGAGATGAGAGCCGCCACACGCTCGCTGCGCCAGCTTGCTGGTATTGCTGAAAACACGATAGTTCCCCCACCCCCGAGATGACCGCCAGCAGTGGTAAGTGGTAGGTATAAACAGCTTGCCGTTTGAACGTTCAAGGAGGTACCTCTCGGTGGCTCAGTGGCTAACGCTTTGCACTCACGACGCGGAGGTCCCACGTTCAATTCCGCGCACTGTCTTTTTTCTGGATTTTTCTTTCTCTCTTGCGTTTTTATATATATAGATACGTATACATATAGAGTGCATGACATCAACGCCGACGCCGGTGGCGAAATCCAGCCTAGAGTGTCCATATAACTGCTATCGTAATAAAAAGGAAGGCATGGAGGTTAACCAGGTACTAAGATCCGGTATGCTACCCTGCACTGGGGAAGACTGGAACGATGGCCACAGGGTATAAGGCACGCATTATCAGCCTTATGGAGCATTGTTTAGTTGAAGTATTGCATTATAATTATAATTATTATTATTATTATTATTATTATTATTATTATTATTATTATTATTATTATTATTATTATTATTATTATTATTATTATTATTATTATCTCGTTCTAACACTGACAGCTTATTATCATTGCGATAACTTCAATGCCGACGAAATCGCGCAGACCTATTATTTCTTTACAAACTCGTTCAAAGTAGGCTATCCTGCCCGTTACTTCTTAGTTGTGTAAACTTCCGGATTCCCCGTAAGTTAACCAGACAGAATCGAGTATTTCATGTACCTGCCAACTCCTTTCAACACTTTACACAGAAGCCCCGCCGTAGTGGTCTAGTGGCTAAGGTACTCGGCTGCTGACCCGCAGGTCGCGGGATCAAATCCCGGCTGCAGTGGCTGCATTTCCGATGGAGGCAGAAATGTTGTAGGCCCATGTGCTCAGATTTGGGTGCACGTTAGAGAACCCCAGGTGGTCAAAATTTTCGTAGCCCTCCACTACGGCGTCTCTCATAATCATATGGTGGTTTTGGGATGTTCAACGCCAGATATCAATCAAATCAAATCAATCACTTCACACAGAATACAAAGTCTATATAAAGTTAACTTTCATAATCTTGATGTATTTCACAGTCCACTGCCATTGTTGTTATATCAGCTCTGCACTGTTTTAACATTGTTTTTCACAACATACAAATTTCCGTCTTTCGGTCCAGATATTTTACTTTCCATCTTTCAAGAATATTTCTGCATAGATATTCTTGTTTATTTTTCACTTCCTGTCTATGAATTTTTTCTTGTCTTTATAATCTCCCCATTTTGCGGTGATTTTTTTCTGCGTATTTTCACTGTTTATTTCATATTCTGAAGTTTTCCTGCATTGTAATATTTGTATTGTTTTATCGTTATTTATAGTTTTTAATATTTATATCTATTGTTTAATTTTTGCGTACGCCGGCACTAAGGCCTTATGGTTGTTCCAGGGCACGTTAAGTAAATGACTGATTTATTATTATTATTATTATTATTATTATTATTATTATTATTATTATTACTATTATTATTATTATTAATATTGTTATTATTATTATTATTATTATTGGTAGCTGGTGGAGTAGTTGCATGAGCGAAGTGCTTCAAGCATGATTAAGCTGTACCGAAGTTTGTCCTGGCATTGCACTGTTTGTTGTTTGGTCGGCCTTTGCTCAGCATTTTATTTTTGACACACTGGTACTGAAATACATAGAACTTGAGACATGTACAGCTTCTGTATAAATATGTCTATTGAAGTGGGTTTTCACAGTTTTGAAAGATACACAGGGTTTATAGTAGATAAAAAAAATGTTGAGAAGGAGAAAAAGAGTGGTTGCAGGAAATTTTATTAAACTAGAGGAAAATGGCTTCTCCATAGCAATACAACAGAAGTGCAAGCATCTAAAACATACTGTTGTAAACAGAGATGACCCATGCATATTTGCATGCAGTGGCGCAAAGAATCGTGCTGCTACAGCAAAAAATGTGAAGAGGGGAGAACTTCTATAGAGTAATGTTGACGAGTCACAAAAAAGGTCACAACATGATATACATTGCTATGATACCAGCCATGAAAATATTTCAAATACTGGCCACGTCTTGTGTCTGCACGTATATATCGATTTCCGAGCGTTCTCACCTGCAGAACACCGAACACTTAGCCTTTATCCAAAGCTTCGTATGCAATGTTTTCTTATTCAAAATTTGTGCCCAACCCATAAGTTTCTTGACTTGTCCCTTTATGGGAACCACAAGGAACTGTGCGAAAGGCAATTTTCTTCATCTCTTGTATAGCACTGACACTTTAGCATTGAAATTTCTGCGAGCAATCCGCCTCGTCGAATGATTGTGACATTACAGTGTGTGTGCTTGTGTGTGTGAGAGAGTGTGTGTGTGAGAGAGTGTGTGTGTGAGAGAGTGTGTGAGAGAGTGTGTGTCTGTGTGTGTTTTTGCTTCCTCCCCTCCATTTCTCTTATTCCCTCTTGCTTACTTTTCTGCCTCCCATTCCCCCTTCCCCAGGGAAAGGTAGCAAACCAGATACTTGCATTCCGGTTAACCTGCAGGCCTTTCTTCGTACCATATAATCTCTCTCTTGTCAGCTTCGGAATATTCAGATCTGCTGTAAAGATTATGTCTATTTTTCGCGCCCTCTTCCGGCTTCGATATATGCCTGCAGGTTTGCTTTCTCGACGAAGAGCTTCATGGTCTAGAACTAAGGGTGTTCTTTATCTTATAGGCGCACATTGCTGTAAACAATGTGCGCCTATAAGACCCTTAAACCCTTAAAGATATAAGACCCTTAAACCCTTAAAGATATAAGACCCTTAAACCCTTAAAGATAAAAACTCTGTAGATTTTTATACATATGCAACACGAGATTGGTAACGACACCTCATTGCTACAGCAGAGCTGTCATGCCCTAGTCTTGCCGTGTGTACGAACCCGCTTTCAGGCCGACCTCTCCTCCGTTCACTTCATCAAGCATCTCTTTCTTGCCGCGTGTCGTAGACAGCAAACTTTCATCATCAAAAGCCAGTTTGATTGTGTTGGTTCATTTGTAGCCTTGCCAAGTCTGGCCCATACCCACACGGGAGGATTGGCCAAGAAATCTTGTTATAATTTGCGTATGATAACTTCAATAATGATTACGAACCTATTACTTAAAATTCACCAAGAAAAAATGTTTAAAATGCAACAATAATAATATAAAGGCAGAAAAGTTCAAATAACTACACAAGTAATGAAAACAAAATTAAAATAAAATGAGTGCTAATAATGAACGATTTCGAGTTGACCAGAGAGCTGAGTTTACCTCACCCAATGAACTTCGAATGCATGTCCAACGTTTATTCACACTAATAATGACATCACTAGTATTTTTCACGAGCCAGCAAGCACTGTCTTCACTTTCATCTTTATCTTTGTCCTCTTCTTCCTGTACTACGTCCCCCTTTTCCCGCATAAATTATAATAAGTACGTGTCACGCAAGGACTAATGCAGAGAAAAGGAAGGAAAGAAAGAGGAAGAGAAACTATCGACAAAAAATTTCTTGGTGAGATTTGAACCTTCGTATTCAAGAAAGAAACAAATAAGAGGTGAGAGAATGATTACAAAGAAAGAGAAAGAAGATAAACATAGAAACTGAAAGAAGAAAAAGTAAGAGAGAGAAAAAAAGAGACAGAAAAAGATAGGCAGCCAAAGAGAGAAATAGACAGACAGTGAAAAAGGTAGAAACAAACAGGCAAAACAAGTACAGTGTAGCAAAGGGTGTGAAAAAGGGTAAAAACCTAGCAAAGCCAGAATCAGCTATAGGTGCCCACAAGCTTTGCTTTAACCCAGTAGTGAGCGACTTTGTGGAAGGTGCTCAATTTTTTTTTGCCTCAAATACAAAAGCTTTAATTTTCAATTCATGTGTAACAGAGAGGGAGAGACAAGTCTATTTACAGAAAAACACAGAGGCATTCAAACAGAGCAGTCCCTGCATTCAAACAGAGCAGTCCCTGCATTCAAACAGAGCAGTCCCTGCAGTCGACCATCAAAAGCTTTCATAATCGTGTGGTGATCTTTAGCAATATGTATGTAGCCCATGCGCACAAGATAAAGTCCATAACATCTGATTGTCAGGATCACTCCAAGAGAAATGATAAAAAAGAAGTTAAGTATAACTGTCGCTTTCCAAGTGACTCGGAACAGTGTTGCGTATTCTCCGTATACCCGAAGCCTTAAATGCATGCGCCATTGCTTTATCAATCATTACGAGTAAGATAGGGAACTTTCTACTTGGTATGCTGCAAAGAACGGCTGACTCAAGCATGCAAGTAATGCATATTTGAGGTCTTCGTTTGTCAGCGTTTATTAATTACCCTTACCCGACATTTTCATGGGTGACCAGAAAAAGGTGTTGCAGTATTTTCTTCCTTATTGAAGGCGTGTTTATAAAACATTATGGGACTGCTCGTTGCTTATTTTTCGTCGCATTTAATGTCGTTGCGTATTTTTCAAGCTCACCGAAGGAAATGTGAGGGCATGAGGGCAAAGGGAGAAAAGGCTCTTTGTGAAACAAGAATAGCAATTGTTTCGCCATATTCAGTAGGAGAACAGCTGCATTTAAGACAGCATGGACAATAGCGCATGAAGGTTACGTGGTCAAAGCGCAGCTGCATTTATGGAAACGGATGGCAATATAGCATATACATTGCACAATGCTCGGCACAGGGTGGCAGTGTTAAGAACTGTGATAATCAGGCATTTTCGAAAACATATAAATTGGTCGAATAATTGTGAAATATATTAGTGGTCAGAGTTGTAGAATGGAAGATTTTACTTTGAATGGAGAGCTACTGCCTCGAGCCACAAAATAGACAAAAAAGCGGCACTTGAAAACTGGGAACTACAAATAACAATAATCTATAAATACACACAGTAATGCTGTTGCAGAAACCCCACAACATTTCCCGGCTTTGTATGGTGTGACATCATGACGGTGTCTTCAAAGAAGGGTGCGCATTCATATTCCTTCTGTCACACCATTCAAATCAGTTTCCAAGAGCAGTACTTCAGGCCTTTCTTATTCCGAAGAAAGACGATAAGTGCACAAGCCTCCCTACTACGTCACTCAGTGACGCAGTATATTCGTACTAAAGAAGCACTTGCAAAATGTGATAGTCGAGTTTATCTCGACCGCCTTGCCTACTTTTTGTTGCGATATGCATCGTCCATATATGTATCATTTTTTCTCAATACAGTTTAAGTTGCAAGTCAGCGCCTGTTCCGTGTTTCTTCGTCCTCGTTCCGAGTGCGCTGCATTAACTAAAGATGAACGTCTGCCCACCCGCTCAAGCTTATATTCTCATGCTTCAAATTGCATGAGGATAATTCACACTCATTGATGTCCGCAGAACACGAAATTAATAATTCATGCGTGTAAATGTGAAAGCCTTCCAGCTTGCTTCCCAATCGCACGGCCTCGAACAATAGCTGAAGTAAGTATTAGGAACTAAAAGGCGACAAATGTCAATTCTGTTACCTACTTTTCGGTGAAAATAAAGCGGCAGTTGAACTTTCATTGTACCGAGCTCTAGGGTAACCCTTGAGACGTCTCTATATCTTTGCAGTTCATTCGTCGTACATTATCCTCAGAAGGATTTAAGGCAACAGTTATCTTCTTTCTCTTCGAAGTCGATGTAATTAGCGAGCAGAGAACCCAACCGGTGTCTTGTCAGGCGGTACTGCCAAGCGGCATCTTCAATTCTTCTTTTGAGGCCGCGTGCGCTCCAGTGTTGTTCGCCGCCCATTTATTATTATTACTATTATTTGGTTTGTATACGTAGAAAAGCAGGAGACACGGAGGAAATATGGAGGGAACAGGCTGACAACGTTATGCCCACCTCGTAA
Source organism: Rhipicephalus microplus (assembly GCF_043290135.1). Classification (NCBI taxonomy): domain Eukaryota; kingdom Metazoa; phylum Arthropoda; class Arachnida; order Ixodida; family Ixodidae; genus Rhipicephalus; species Rhipicephalus microplus. The sequence continues at coordinate 137,699,900 of NC_134702.1, read as the reverse complement.
CGTCGTGCTCATTTCAATGTGACCTATCAACCTTCCTCATTCGTGCTTCGCATATCATCGATTTCCACTGTACGTGCACCATGGGATCTGCCAAATTTTTATGCCATTCATTGGCGTGACACGTTTGCTTTGCCCATCTGGGCAGACTCGCTAATATTAAATGGGAAGTATTTCCTTGCGTAACGCAGGCAATTTGAACGTTCATTATCTATCTATCTATCTATCTATCTATCTATCTATCTATCTATCTATCTATCTATCTATCTATCTATCTATCTATCTATCTATCTATCTATCTATCTATCTATCTATCTATCTGTCTGTCTGTCTGTCTGTCTGTCTGTCTGTCTGTCTGTCTGTCTGTCTGTCTGTCTGTCTGTCTGTCTGTCTGTCTGTCCGTCCGTCTGTCTGTCTGTCTGTCTGTCTGTCTGTCTGTCTGTCCGTCCGTCCGTCCGCCCGTCCATCCCATTCCATTCCATTCCATTTCAATCTATCTATCTATCTATCTATCTATCTATCTATCTATCTATCTATCTATCTATCTATCTATCTATCTATCTATCTATCTATCTATCTATCTATCTATCTATCTATCTATCTATCTGTCTGTCTGTCTGTCTGTCTGTCTGTCTGTCTGTCTGTCTGTCTGTCTCTAGCCACCTACAGCCTGGTGATCTCGTGACGACCTCCTTAATTTGAGGTATAGGCTTAAATTAGCATGGCAAGATAAGAGGATTGAACGAATATGACCCGTTCGTCATGAAATAATTTCCAGGACAGTCTCGTCGCGAACGTCATGAAAGCCTTTCCTCCAGGTAAGCTTTAATTCCACATCCCTGTACACCACGGGGCAAGGTATGTGCCACATGTGGTTGACAGTTTATATCTACCCATTATCGTGAGAACAGACATTGGTAATTTTAGCAGGAAACAAACATTAAGCAAAGAATGACAACATCAGCAGCGTTGATGCGGCAAATGCAAAGAATGTGAAGATCCCAAAAGGAATCGAAGTGTAGCATTCTGCGTCGTAATAAAGTGTTCTAGCACAAAGCGACGCCAGGTCTCCGAAATTCTTTTGAAAGACCCTAATGTTCTTGAAACGTCTATTGTGGTTGCAGCACTGGCTTCCTATTTATATATAGACATCATTTATGTTCTCCTGCCATACAGCCGTCACGTCAAGTTAGCGTCAATTGTAGTGGGGTGCCCTCTTCTGAATTTGAGTTAGCAGTTTTGTCAAGGGCTACCATCCTCGAGAGCACAAGCTGGGCATATCAGCTTACCGCTTCTAGTATTGCTAATAACCATGTTGCTGTTGGCACCGTTACGCTACTGTAAAGTGGTTATTTCAAACATGTATGCGACTATTCAACATGTCTGTGCGTGCCACTGTACATGTATTTAGGATCTTTCATAATGTCTCGCTCAATAAAAAAATTACAACACAGTCACCTTTGCCCCGCATGCTTCGCTTAGCACCGATTCCCAAAGTACGCGGGACCTGCCTAACTTCTCTGTCTATCAAAATCGATAGCTTAAGGTATAGAAGTTAGATGCATTTGAAAGGGCTTTTGCGCATCCAAGTACCACGAAGAGTTGTCTTGTTGCAATCGCCTCATCAAGATATCCAAGCTTGCTAAGAGTAACATGTGTACGTGTCACTAGGGAGATCAGTGGTTGGAACACAACGTGGCTCTACTCCAACAATACTAAGTCAGAATGGCACTCTTGGATTGATTTAAGGGGCAATTTAACTGTCTTTAATTTAGAAATTTATTTATTACAAACTAACTTTTTGGGAAGAAAATAGTGGGACGACCAGAAAATTGCATGGGGTTGGAGAAAAACTGTCGTGCATTAGTAAATGTGTTAGTTTGTCCGAACTTTCTATTCGCCAGGATGGTGTGACATTTCGGACGAGTAGGGGTGCAGCCTCATTTCGGAAATCTGTGCAGGTATGTTGTTTGGTGAAGCGAGCTATCAATCAGCTGGTAAGTCGCCAGAGCACGCTTATCAAAACGCTGTCATGGTTTCTCATGCAGTGACCAGACATGAATGCTGCCCGATATGAAAGATTGTCTTGCGCAATAAACAATTCTTCTATGAAAAAAGACAGTAAGATTGGGTGTGCTTGTGAGGTTACATGATGAAAGGATACAAAAACGGCGCTTGCACACAGGACGAAGGAAGGACGTCATGAACACGGTGCTAAGAAAAAAACGCAGTATACAAGTTATTTTTCAATAGACCATTTACAACTCAGTGCCACATATGTTAATTGCTTCCATCGTCCTGTGTGTAAGCGCTGTTTTCTTTTTGTAATGATAATTTCGGTGTATGCTTTCACAAAAAATATGTTTATGCATCCTTGTGAGTGTGGTACTCCACATCTTCTTGGTGTTTTAATGCGTGTGGGTTTCATGATGCGTATGAAATGGAGAGTAAAACAGTGAATAAATGAATAACAATAGAAGTGCTAGGTCACACACTTGGAAAATCTTCGCACATAACAACCCCAATAAATAAATTACTTCAGCAGCTCAGCACTAATGAATAACGCTGAAATATTCAGCGGGTATGTTGGACCTGCGACCCTACATCATTGATTGATATGTTGGGTTTAACGTCCCAAAACAACCATATGGTTATGACAGACGCTGCGACTCTACATCAGGTAACCAGCGTGGAGTAGAACTGACCTAAAAACGAAAACACTGTGACATAGTACCAATGCTGGGAAAATATGCGCATGAATAGAATAAGACGTTCGCTAAGCCACTTGTAGTTAAAATAGTATTTTGATAAAATATTTTGCATGAGTTAACGAACTCGCTTTTTAGAAGAGCCTTGCAACACTTTTCTGAGTCATTATCAAATGATATCGGTGTAAAGGTTTATTACTTCTAGAATTGACTACCTCCACACTCATATAATCAGGCCTACTCAAGAGGAGTTGAAGGTTTTTGCTGCACCCTCAAAGCACTTTCTGATTCCGTCCCAGCGGGCTAGCTGAAAGTTGCACATGCTGAAGGGGAAGTAGATGCCTAGGGACTAAGTCCGTTGGTCAGCATGCGTAACCTTGTAGAGCAGGTTCATCATTTTTGCAGGATACTTACTTTCAGTGTGATCACAAGCGTGCTGCTGTAATTCTAGCATCAATGAGCGTAATACGAGCACATCTAAGTACACTGGAGAGGCCACGGTAGCTATTCATCTCACGATGCCCAAATAAGCCAATGGGGCAAATGAAGCAATTTTGGGCAGACGACAAAGATAAAGTTGGTTGTATGACATCATTAATCCGTTGAGCCAGGGATTTCTAGTTGTATTTGGAGTTTGTTTAAAAATTTCACGCCTCACGCTGCACCATATTTGGCCCACATGCTCACAGGAGCCGCGAATATCAATCGCCACGATTCTCTCATCATGTTCAAAAAGCGTTGGGTGGCTGCTTTCAGACAATAAACCCTTCACAAAATAACGTGATGTCTAATTACCGAAAAAAATGCAAAACAGACTCTCGGGGATTCAAGAATCAAGCGACAACAGCTCGCGAGAAGCATTGAAAGTTTGCGTTTATTTGTGCACTAGTGCTTCCAATCACCACCCAAACTGCCACCCCAGCTACTGCCACTGCCAAAGTTTCCTTCAAGTCCATTGCTTCCAAGTCCCCCACTGAATGATCCACTGCCAGAACTTCCGCCATAGCGTCCGCTTCTAAATAGACCTCCTCGAGAGCCACCTCCAATGCCGCCGAAAAGTCCACTTCCTTGTCCTCCACTGAGTTCGTCCCCGTTGCTTTCGCTGTCGTCATCTCTTCCAAATCCACTGCTTCCAAGCCTGCCTCCAAACAATCCACTGCCTGTACCAAGGCCGGATCTCCTACTGCCGAACAAGCCACTTCCGGAGCCTCCAAATATTCTGCCACCAAAAAGGCCACTGCTTCCTCCACTAAGGCCACCCCCGCTACTTTCACTGTCGTCATCTCCTCCATATCTACCTCCAAACAATCTACCTCGGGAGCCACGACGGGACCTCAGACGGCCGAGTATGCCCCTTCCAGAGCCTCCAAATAATCCATTTCCACCAAAGAGTCCCCTTCGTCTTCCGCTAAGTCCCCTCGAGCTGTCTTCACTGTCATCATCTTCTGAACCGCTACTTCCAAGTCGACCTCCAAACAACCCACCTCGGGAGCCAAGACGGGACCTCAGACGGCCGAATAAGCCAATTCTGGAGCCTCCAAATAATCCATTTCCACCAAAGAGTCCCCTTCGTCCTCTGCTAAGTCCACTCGAGCTGTTTTCACTGTCATCATTGTCCTCTGATCCACTACTTCCTAGCCTTCCTCCAAACAATCCCCTTCGGGAACCAATGAGAGACCTGCGCCCGGACCAGCTACTTCCCAATCCACTTCCACCGAAAAGTCCACTTCCTAATCCTCCACCGAGTCCACCACTTCCGTATCGACCACTGAAGCTGCCACCGAAACCACCAAGAGGTCCTCCCAAGTTAGAGCCCAAGGACAAGCTGCTACCCCATCTTCCCAATAGACCATTGCCCAAGCCCCCATACAAGCCTCGGCGTCCTCGACCTCGCAGGCGTCGCAGGAGACCCCTCACTCCTCTATGGGGGCTACCTTGGCCATACCCACCTCCCAAAGAGATTGCCAGACTGCCCAAGCCTCCCGAGTTGCCGAGGCTACCCCAACCACTGGAGCTACCCAATCCTCCTCCAAATAGTCCTTCCCCTAGTCCACCAATGGAACTTCCGAGGCCTAGTCCGAACCTGCGTCCCCTTGAACGGCCACCAAACAAACCGGCTAAGCGCCCTCCAGAGAAGCCTTGGCTGCCATCTCCTCTCTGATCCCAGTTACCTCCACCGAAGCCACTACCCCCAAGTGCGCCGCCGTATCTACCTAGCGAACTTCCATATCCACCGCTGAAGCAGTTTCCGCTTTGGCAACGTCCACCGTATCTGCTACTGTAGCCACCGCAGTAGCCATTGCTACATCGGCCGCCAAGGCCGCCACCATAGCTACCACCTCTTCCAAATGATGTTCGTCCTCCTAATAGTCCCGAAGATCCGCCTCCAAAACTTCCTCCGGAGCCAAAGCTGCTGCCTCCGTAACCACTTCTCCCTGAAAAAGAAGGCATGCTGTAAGAACATTTTGTGAAAATAGAGTATACGCAACTAGTGATCACAACATAAGAAAACTCTTATGGGAGCTTCAAGAACCACAGTGTTTCTCTATGAATAAAAAATGTTAGTAACTGTGGTGTGAAATGGCAGTTTCAATGCAGGAAATAATGTAATTCTAAGCATGCGCATTAAATGCTTTATCTTATTTAACTTTATATCTTACTCTGTCTTAATAAGTATTTAAAGTCTTGAAGCTTGCGTGAACCACTTCATCCCCTACAAGGGCACCTACAAGTAGCCCAGTTTTTCACCACTACAGTATGTCGGAGAAAGGCGAAAGGAATACAAATTAAATTGCCGCATTATATTTTTTTCACCCACAAAGGTAAAGTCAAAAAGAGGGCGCGAGGCCGTTTTTGTAAAAAATAAACTTTGTTAGGTGAATGCCTCAAGGGATTGCGGTAATACCTTATTACTATATGAATAATGATATGTATGTTAAATTGTTTTTCAGCGTGGTTTAGGTAAGATAACTACCGCTGCTTTACGCTTCAAAACGAGGACATTGTGAGGCGCGCGGTACTGAGGGGCTCCGGAAATTTCCACAATTTAATGTACTCTAACGCGCACCGACTTCACACAGTCCATGAGACTCTGCAGTTTCGCCTCCACCGGAACGTGGCCAACGCGCCCATGATAGAACCAGCGACATTCGTATCAGCATGCGAGCACATATAATGTGTGCGACTGGAAAGACGAGCGTGATTTTTCTATAGGGTAAAGGCGGTCATTGCGCTGTTCGAATTTCAGGGTATACGTGGAAAGTGTGGAAAACGCCACACCTCGAAATTTTTGGTACACAAACACTTCCAAAAATCATATAGTCTATAGTGTTATCTCTGTGAACAGTTTCTGGTGTCACTTGCAAAATGTTGAGAAATAACAAAGTTTGTTGGGCCTAATGTGAATTTTAGCAATGTCAGAGACAACGTTGTGTGTAACGATGGTAAATTTTGCAAGTCATCTACATTTTGCATCTTGACCTGATTTTTATAGTTATTGTACCTCTAACTACATTACATTGAACGAGTGGTTTCGTTGATGGATCCGTACTGATAATTGCGCCATCGGGAGATGATGTTATGTTCCTAGTGCTGCATAGTGCTCCAGAAAGTTCACTAAACATACATAGCCATGCACAGTATTTGTAGCCAGAGAAAATTCACCATAAGTGAATTTCACACGCATGACAAGCATGACCCGTTGCGTTACTCGCTGCTCCTACTTCAGAACAGCATCACTCTGCTTGCGTTAAAATTGAGTTTTGCTTTTAAAATTGCGTCTCTGGAGACCTGGAGGTCCCTTTGCTTAACGCGAAAGTTGTTGATTCTGCTTATTTCTGACATGCCGCCAGTCCGCGGGCTTGGAACAGAATGAAAGTTGTGTCATTACTGCAAGACTGCCGAATAAGAATAAATTAATCTTCGGCAACATTGCGCAAGAAAACTAAGGGGATAAAAATCAACAAATGGACATGGGCCTCGAGCTGAGAAGCCGCTTATGAACTATGTTTTAAATAATTTTAACCTGCTAAGAATAGCACAATCACTACTTCTTTTTAATGAACATTACTAAATTCATGTTTCTGCATTGTAAATAGTTTATTTCATGAGCAAATATTTTGTTTTAGAGAGGCTAAAAATAGGTAAAAGAAACTAAGTAGATCAAATAGGTCGACATACAAGCGGAAATGCTACAGCGTTTCAGTCATCCTTCAGGTGCACGCATTGTTACACAGAATTAAAAGGTAACTGGAAGTTTTGATGTGCAAGTGTGTTTTTTTTTTCAGAAAACCAGGGTGGAGGTGCGTTGTCTTGGGTAAAACAAATGGACAAGCTGCCACTGAACGTAACGAACGTCTACAGTAAGAATGCAGTATATCAAACATATGTATCAAACCGCTAAGCGTATGTAGACTGTTGTGCACAACATTCCTGGGTGACGCGCTAGAACACACGTGCTAAGGCGTACGTCGCTTGTTGTAGTGACACCATGCACTGTTGTTTTCAAATGAGCCCCGAAAACACTTTTCCAAACAGTCATCGAATGCCTCCATTCTAAGAAGTTATTGCTTCACAAATTGACCAACGCAAAAGAATTCATCAATCGAGCGAATTTAGATATTTTTTGCACGCTACTATCACCCTCTTCTCTTGCTTAACGCTCGTGCTGAAAGCTAAGCAGCAAGAAATGGCACAGGGCGTTCAAGTCAGGCCCCGCACACGTCGTGACCCTGCGCACTTCTATTTAAAGCGCAGCTTTTAGTCACCCGTTCCTGCGTTCAGTGCCATCGGGGTCACCATCAGTGTCGTAAACGATAGACATCCAAAAGGTAAAATGAAAAAAAAAATCACAGCATATTCACGGAGTGAATGATGATGAGTGGGGCGAAGTGTCCACCAGCCCATCCGTGCTTCCGTCCGTCCGCGCGACCATCCATGCGTCAATCCATGCGCTGACACTTTGCATTGACAGTGCATCGTAATTATCGATTTCTTTTTCTCGAAAACGCCGCATGCCTTCAACGTCATCGTAAACGAGCACGCGTGAACGTGGCGACTTCCTATGGGAGACAATGTGACGATAGAGAGCTCACGTATCTCAAATCAGCCAATTATCTTTAAATTCGATACATGGTGGCTCATTTGCGTACATGACATCATTTGTAGAAAGAAGAGGCGAAGATTTATGGCACACTTAGATAACTAATTGCCAGTTATAGGCCGAGTGCTACGATGTAATGCTTGGCTACGTGTTGTGAGGAGCCTCGAATACGGACTAGCAGGTTTTTATGACCACACGAAAAAAAGTACTGCAGGGCTTTATTTAAATACCGCAAATCAACATTGAGGAAGATTGGGGAAGCACTATGCATTAAAAAAAATTCTGGCAGACCCCAAGCAGTGTAGGAATCGACATCATGCGATCGCCTCAATGCTACAAAATGTTACATCAGTGCATGTTTAGAAGTTGTCAGCTTATCGTGGGCTTGTCAGTGAAAGATGGCAAGAAGAGAAAAGGCAGGGAGATCAACCAGGCGTACGCCCAGTTTGCTACGCTGTACTAAGGAGATTAAAAAGAGAACGAGAGAAAAGAGAAAGAGTCCCGGGTGGGCTTGTCAGGCCCTTTAGCTACACTGGCGTGTACAGCGTAGTTCAGGGTCTGATGAAACGCGGGCTCTCACATTGGAGAGAGATCAAAGTTTCATCGCATTGAAATGCACACGCTATGGTCCGATGATGCCCTTATGATAAGTATCAATTGTCCGAGTATTACATTTCTGTCAGAACAACGACCGCAGGCGTCGTTCTCTAAGGTCGTCAGCTCCAACCGCGCTTTGCTACCATCCGGTTTTATACCCTTGGCGCGTTCACCGTTCGCCTTGTGGAGCCTACAACAACCTGACGTGCGCTTTTCCGTCCCAGGAATAAGAAATAGAAAAGTCCTATCTGCCTTGGCCTTGAAGCAAACGACTCTAGACTGTTTACACACTTTCTACGCTGACAGAATCCACGTATACACGGATGGATCTACCACTCAGACTAGCTCCACCGGCGCCACCGTCGTTCCATTGCGACGCATCAACATCACTTACAAACTTTGTCACGTGAGCACATCGACTGGTTCGGAAATTGTTGCCCTGCGAGGTGCCATCGATTATATCGAGCAACAACCGGCTAATCAATGGGTAGTATTCTGTGACTCCAAGGTGGCTCTACAATGTCTTTCGTCGGCACTTCGTCGTGGGTCGTACGAACAACTGGTATGAGAGATCAGAGAAATGCTGCACTATGCGACTGAACAAGGTCACAATGTTGTGTTCCAGTGGATGACAAGTCATTGTGGTATCTCCGGCAATGACCTAACCGATGAAGCAGCCAGAAATGCACACGTACAAGCAAACCCTGTGTCCGTACTTTTAGCTAGGATTGACTCGGCTAGATACTTAAGAAAGCTGGCGCATGGACATGACACTCCAGAAGTGGCAGTTATCACAGTTCGCACATTATCGACTATATTCTCTCGATCCATCTCTACGACTGCGGCTACCCTCTGGTCTTGCTATGGAGGAAGGTACAGTGTTGTGCCGTCTGCGTCTGGGAGTAGCTTTCACCAATGCCTACTCATTTAAGATAGGGATGGCCGACAGCGCGGAGTATGGAACGACTGTGCCGTCGACGAGACTATTGAACACATCTTATGTTACTGCTCGGCAGACACAAACGAGAGGCTTCACCTGGACAGTGTTTTAAATCAACTGGACAGAAGTGATTTCACTGTCGAGAAAGTATTGCGACCATGGAACTGCCCATCCAGTTTTCGAAAGCCAACGAAAGCACTATTGCATTTTCTCAAACACACCCGCCTGTTTCATCGTTTGTGATGGTGAAACTGTTACGCGTCGGCCCAGTTAGTGACCTTTTATCTCCTCCTCTATAACTTTCCTTCCCCTCTCACTTCTCCAGTGCATGTTAGCCTACCGGTGCTCAGCCCTGGTTAACCTCCCTGCCTTTCTCTTTGTGTTCTCTCTCTGTCCACGTATTCGAGCAACGTTTCGCCTCTACTGGCATAGCAAGTGCTTATTGCATTGTCATCAAAGAAGATAACCGAAGTTAGTGACCTTTTATCTCCTCCTCTATAACTTTTCTTCCCCTCTCACTTCCCCAGTGCATGTTAGCCTACCGGTGCTCAGCCCTGGTTAACCTCCCTACCTTTCTCTTTGTGTTCTCTCTCTGTCCACGTATTCGAGCAACGTTTCGCCTCAACTGGCATAGCAAATGCTTATTGCATTGTCATCAAAGAAGATGACCGAAGTATTATTCATGTCATAGCGTGTCAATCGTGTTGGTAATACACTCATATCCTCTACTGACATTTTTAATGCACTCCAAAATATGAAGACGAGCAAAAGAGTGCCCAGATGTAGGTTAACAGATAGATAGATAGATAGATAGATAGATAGATAGATAGATAGATAGATAGATAGATAGATAGATAGATAGATAGATAGATAGATAGATAGATAGATAGATAGATAGATAGATAGATAGATAGATAGATCTAAATTGTAGTATTTTATATTTCTAACGGTAAACTTCTACCCTCCATTGTAGCCTCCTATAACTCTCACGTAAAAGCCTTAGGAGTTTGGCTTATCCCTAAAACACGAATACGTACGCTATCTGGTGGCATCGTCTGAACATCTGCCATTATGCGAGTGTGATAATTGTATTACAATCTGCTGCTTCTTTTCCGTGCCAGCCGGGCTTAATAATTTCCACAAATATCCCCGGAAAGCTTTAGCATAGCAGCAAAGACACTGCGCCTGAGAATGACGAATAACTGCTTTGGTATAATAATATTGAATGCGGCTTAAAGTTTCAAACCACCAGATAACTGATTTGGTCTGCTCATCTGTACAAGCATCTTAAAATTTTCCTTTAAGATGTTATCTGACAAAAACAGGAACATTACGCTCAGATGCAGTGATCCGCAGCTTATATTTACTGTTCTTTCTAAAGTCCTCTGATCGAGTTGAGACAGTACACAGCATTACCCAGACTATCAACATTCGAAGACCCACTGCTCATGAAGGAATGTGGTCGTTAATCAAATCACGCCCTTTCTATTCTTACAGTTCGATAAATTGTGCAGTGGTGTGCTGAAACTATAGCAGGTTCGCAATTGTACAATAACTGTTCATCTGAACATTTTTCTGACTGACATAAGATATCTACGCTGCTTCGAAGGAAAGAAAGTTTACAATAATTGTCGTCAAACGTAGTTTATACGTACTGTAGGCATGACTGGCATGAAGTCCATGGCAGGCTGGAAAAAGAAGAATAACGATGGTGATATAGCGGTCATGTCCATACTTATCACTCACTGAGGCAAACTGTAACACCTGTGTTTCTAATAGTAAACTCAGTGGCAAATACAATAAGGGTTCTGATGCATGAAAGTCTGCTGGCAAAAAAAGTTCTGGAGATGTTTTTCAGCTAAAAGGAATTCCGCTGGGGGTTCTGGTATAAAAGAATGTCTATAAATTGATATAAGATGCCCTTCAACTAACATTATTAGGCAGTGTACATAAAATGTGAACTTTATTTCACATGCCACAACAGGAGGTTTAAAGCAATATAGAATGTACACTTTTTTGCTGTAAAAGTACCCCTCAAAAGATGTTAGGCAGGCACAAAAACCAAACGAGGGAAATAACGTCTCCGACGATAAAAAAACCATATAATCAAACACACAGTGCGTGTCATTGCATGTAAAATGTTTCAGTGGTTGAGAAACTTTCAGAAAAATTTTCTGTAAACTTGAAGTTATGTATCATAACAACACGAAAAAATATTAATAATACTGCGGTTTCACAGTTCAAGATAGAACTTGAATTGTAAACTTTCATTCAGATATTAATTTTTGAACCCTTTTCAGATAGAATGGTGCTGAAGGAGCTTTCAAATGAGAAAGTACTGTGTGTTTATTTTCCTTGTCGTGACATAAGTTATAAATCCAACAATACTACTTCCATTGTAGGTTCTTGGAGTATCTAGAGTGCACAGAATGGCGGCTTTTCAGTGCAAAACACGTCATAATACTTCCCGAGGCTTACCTAGTAGAGCAGCAAAAAGTGCTGTGAGCCTAAGAGACTTCATGGTGCGGCTCTTTCGTTGCACTACTCCGTCTGCTGAACACTCTAGATTCGCATGCTTTTATACTATGATAAGGCTACACTGCAACTATTAGCCAAAGCCCTTTGAGAGATTGTTGGCTGAATGACATTGTTTGTTTCCACAGTGTGACAGAAACGTGAAGAGCGAAAAAATATAAAGATTTGTTCCCGCGTAGTTCTTTTTTCTTTTTGCTTTTCAAGGGTGGTCGCTGCTTGCGACATCAGACCCACTGGCCTTGCGGACGAATGGCTTCCGAAAATATTTCCATCACTGTCCGAAAACAGAATGGTGTTTTGTGAGCAACAGCATGGCCCTGGCTTTCCCATAGAGAAACGTCATCTAAACAAGAAAACAATGGTAGAAGAGAGCCTTCCCGAAACGGCACAAAAATGTCCACAGTTTGACGCCTTTATACAGCTTCTTCATTCTTTTCATGCGACCCTATGGGATGCTTCCATATGTGCAGCCCAATGCTCACCATATTGGACGTGATTGCACAAACTCGTACATCTTTTGCTGAAGATGTAAATTCGCAGTACACTGGAGTCAGTCAGGATGATCATCTAGGAATGCCCAATGAAAGTAGGCTGAGGTTTCGGTGCGTGTTTAAGTTAGAGGGAGACATTTCAGTACGCCTTACTCTGGTATCTTCAGCAAAGGTATTCAGCACACTAAAATAATTACAAACAAACGTTTTGCTCTTCTGAAACAACATGGGATGCTTTACAGCTCTTGGTCACTTCAATCCGAAATTGCAACATACGTCTACTTAGTACTCCATAAACTCGCTGGGGTCCACCCTTCTTAAACGAGCATTGATGTAAAATACAATGAAGTTGTTGAACAGGCACAGCTTATGTGCTTATGAATGTCAAGCGATCGTCTTGGAATATGCTTTAGTACCTTGCCATAAAAGAAGCAAGAAGGAAATCATGAGCGTTTCATACTACTTTCACTTGTTGTTTCATGATTTGCTGGAAACAATAGCCTGCGCTAGGACAAAAACAAGAACAACCAAAGCCGTTTCCAATGATGTTTCCAACATTCTGAAAATGACCCAATACACGCATAATGAGTTCTGTAAGGGCTTGCTAGAGGATGAATGTTTTCTAAAACTTACAAAAAGCTTCAACGTCAAACGCACATACAAGGTCGTTTTCGGTGTCTCTAGCGGGAGGAATACCGCCAATTGCTCAAAAATGCTTTACAGCCTCAGTGTGGAACAGCAGCGTGCATGAATGGGAGAGAAAGCTATTCAAAAAACTCACACACATTGTAGCTTTCTGTCCCGTTAGACACGATGTCCCGCGCTCATTATGTACCAAATATCTCGCCAATAATCTGTTGCAATCAGGATCTACCGCTATTTTTATTGTAATGGTTCAATGGGAATAACTTCTATGTGCCCACATGTGATTTCAAAATTAGGAGTAATATATGGAAATACGGAACTGAGAGTGTTTTCTGTTGTTTCCGTTAACACGTGAGGTCCTGTGCCGCTTACCTGTATAGAGGACGAAGAAGTGAAGGACTAGGTGGAAGCACGTCCACAACCTTTGTTAACTCTGTTTAAAATACAGTTCAAACTTTTTTAAACATATACAATTCGTCGGTGAGACACTCGCTTTACGTTTTTATTCAAGAACCAAGCGCATTCTTCGGAACGCAATGGTCCAGACCACACTTCCCTCAGATTAGATTCGTTCAAGCGCTTATACAACCTTTGAATGTAAGTATTTATCAGATTACCTCAACAAGTATGCTTAATTCATCACTTGACGTAGAATTTGATGATGTTGTTCTCTCGAATGCAAAACAAATGCCCATCCGATAATTATATAATCAGCTACAGGATTACTTGACTCATCAGTCCATAAACAACATTGTTGCGACTGATGCACCGGTATTAAACGAAATGGCTCAAGTAGGCATCTTCTGTCCTTCTCTCGACTGGCCTTTTTCAGTTTTATTACCAGACTATACTCCTATATCCATGGCTGAATTACTTGCTATAGTTCAAGCACTTCGCAAACTTCCTGCAAAAGAATCGGAAGCAGTCTTAATTACTGATTCTCTCTCGGTGCGTACTGCCCTGTATGCAACAAAATTTTAATATTATTGAGTATGATTAGTAGTTTATTACTAGCGGGCTTGAGAAAATACCACTTGATATGGGTACCAGGTCACTGTGGGATTTGTCTAAATGAGATGGCAGACTTGTTTGCCAAAGCATTTTTAAGCGGACCACTTTTTCTTATTTTACCTGATTTCGCTTACGTAACAGCACTCAGATATAAAAATGCTTGTTTGCACAAAAAATAGAACAAGAAAAAGTCAGAGACTTCGTACATCTAAGATTTTGCTGGAATGAACAGTGGTGCGTATCCAGGCAGTTAGAAATTACAATCACCAAATTACGCTTTAGAATTCCCCACCTGAATTATTACTTACTTAAAGCTGGACACTCAGCATCTCCATTATGCCTCTTTTACAAGGGAATAGAAACAATAGATCTGTTTTTCATTCTCTCACTAATATTCATATCAAAGGAAAAGATACCTTGTCGACCCAATTGAGAAGCGATATGTTTAGAAATAAACGTGCCTACAATTTTATCCTTTGTAGGGATTACATTAGGTTATAACCACAGGGAGGGTTGCTCCGCTGTGTGTGCGTACATAATAGAAACAAAAAATATTACATCTTTAGTCTATTGATAATATTATTTTTCTCTCAGAGACTATCTGATTGTCTGATCACTAGGTCGTGTTGCATTTTCATACAACATTTACGATTTGTTTTTTGTCTTAATGAAACTCCATTGGATGCTTCAGAACACATAACCAACTAACCCAAAGATGCTGCCGCCCGGTTCTTGGCCAATCCCCCTTTGTGAGTCAGTGCCACTAATGCAAGAGGAACCTCATCACCACAGCCATCGCGGGTGCCTGCTTTCATGGTAAGATACGTTGAAATAAACGTCTGCGACATCTTCTTGCCTAAAAATGTACAACTCGACGCTATTGGAAATACTCCTGAACTCACTGTTTCAAAATTATGAAATTAAGAATGCAGGTGGCGTCAATGCATTGTACTGCTGTACAGGCAAGCTATGCGCGTGCCGCCTGAGACCATTGACCCGAATCGATCCAGCTGTCGAAACTATAGAAATATACATCGTTCAATCACCTATGCAGGCAATGAAAGTTATCGAGTAGTTTGAAAAAGAACAGATTAGGAACATATTTTTGTTTTCATAATTAGCAATAAAAGTTCATTAAGAAATATTCTAAGCAATGTCCTGCCTCTGAGAGGGACGTTTCAATGATGAGTTTTAGTTTACTGAGATCCTAATTAGCCCGAGCTTTTTCAATGATATCAAATATTTGGCTCGGTGAAGTGACAGTGAAGAGTGGGCCTTTATGAAAGTGCTCCACCTCGAGGGAGTTGTTTCTTGCAAGTTTCAGCACAGGAAGTGATAATGCTGGACCCTTTTAGAAACCTTGCGCAACTGATAAACCTTCCTATTTCGGTATTAGGCAATACTTTCAAGCAAAAAAAACCAAGTCAAACACCTTTGATCTTGGTTTCTACATGATATGTAAAGAAAATGTTAAATTAAAAATACTGGTTATCATTTCAAAACAATATACAAGCAACTTACGCATTTAGCGAAGACCGACATGTCTTATGGTTTGAAATTGATGTCCGAACCACGAGAAAGTATAAACTATCCTCATGGCGGCGTTTGATATTTATACAAAATTTTGTACTGACTTGTACCACATCTTCAGAACATAGCACCATTTCGTGCTTGTTTTCTCACACTAATTGAAATCACCAGTAATAATCCCCATGGTGAGATCATATGCTCAACTCACTGATAGTAAATATATACTAAGGCTACACACATTTCTTAAACACGGTACAAAGCTCTTGCAATAAACCATCTACTGCTGTTATTCAGGACTTCGCACTATACGGACTTTATGAATGACAAGCATTCATAGGCAGAACTTCAAAGCTTGTGAATCATATAGAACTAGAAAATTTTTAATAAACACAGAGACTGCATGGTAAACTGCAGTGCTTTGTTATGGCTGCTTTAGCCAATAAAGGCATATATTTTTATCATTGTGCAGTCAATCATACAAAGCAAGCTTGACTCAGAAAAGTACGATCTTCATCGCACTCATTTTCATAGCAACCATCCTAAATATTTTGTACACGGCTTTCCACCTACAACTCGAGGTGCACCGCAAATTTGAAGCTATTACTTTTGCCTAAAAGAAAATGTAGACATTGAAGACTGGAAGATTTTAAACCATGCTTCGTTTGCCCAGGAATATGAACGTAATGAAACATAATGTTTGCTTGGCAGAAAACGTTGCGTAGCGCTGCCAGACTTGGACGAGTGTAAGGCCCAGCATCCATAGCAAATCACAGCTGTTTTCTCCTATATTTCACCTCTACGTACTCTTAAGGTCTCAATGCTCGTCAAGAGGACAAAAACAAGATGTACTATCATCTTTTTTGTGTGTTTGTGGGAAGAAGACACGGTACGTAGAAAATACATGCTTGTATAGACGGTGCAGCCCAACACTAATTAGGTGTCTGGGTAGCCGGATTTGGTGCATGTATATTTTCGTAAAGCGCTTTCTCGTGGAGCGCAAAAAAGTCTTATTTGTGAGATAGGTTTCTGTCATGACAAATCATGATAAAACACATTTGATACCAAGGCAAGGAGTTTCTCCTTTGGCCATTTTGGAGGCACAGCCATTGGCTACTAAACAAGCTTGGCAGAATTTGTTTTCAACAAATCAACGGTGTGCTCTAGGTACACCAACTGATACGTAAAGGGCGATGTTACCAAGTCTAAAACTAGGCGGGCATTTTATAGTGTGACAATCTGTAGTAAGGCGCTGTATTGCTTGTGCGTTAGGGCAAGCTTCACTCCACACAAACAATAACTTACACACAATCGATTAATAAAGGCCCTTAACTCTTGCGTGGCCCGGCTCATCATGCCTCTTCTCAAGGGACTCTAGTTCAATGATCTAAAGTATTCATTACGATCGTTACTGCACTACGCTGTGTACATATTCCACAAAGTTAGCTTGGCCTTGTTGGTTTGGCATGGTACGGGGCAAAAACGCAAAAAAAAACGAAGACAGAGAAGAGGCTTGAAACATACGCGCGCTCAGTTTAGAACAGTATTTTCCTTCGAGACTAGCAACGAAATATAGTTAGAACCCATGTGAGATGAAAGTCCGATTACTAGGGCAGTGGAATGTTAAAAGTGCCCACAAACTGCATTATTAAGCAATGTAAGCTTGTGATTCGGTACTTTCATGTTATCTGACTATTTCTAGTTTCTTTGATTGATCTAGCTGCATTGCAGCATGATGATAGTTCTGCTAAGCTTAAATGACCAAGGTATTTGCTCAAACAGTCTCTACATCTTCTAAGGCAATATATAGTGGTATGTTACAGAGCAGCATGTTCAAGACAACACTGTTATATGTCGAGGCTCGCAGGGATGGTTGAGGAAAATTAACCATCATAATGTATATCTTAAATCTGAGTGGAAAAACACCTTAGGGCCATGTTTGGTTTGGTTTTAGGCATACAAGGCGTTTTCAGCTGCAGTATTCGGCGACTTTCAAGGAAATTTTGTCCCAAAGCCTGAGACGTTATCCACGTATCGTTACGGGAACGCTGAGAATTCAATTGGGCACTGAAAACAGTGGTTCACATCACCGTGACCGCATAAGGTTACAGACTTTTGAAACCAGCGGACACGCACACATGCACGAATACACAGATGTCGTTTGTCCCATTGCACTACGTGTAACTGCGGGAGGCCATCACCAGCAAATCGCCTGCATAAAAGGGAAAGGAAACCAGACGTGACTAACACACGTGCCCACAAAATGATTCGGAGCGCCAGATCGGTGGCCGCTCGTGGGTGAAGCACACAGGTGAAAAAGAAGCGCCAGGATCTCCGCAAGCGCTATACTTCTAGAACGTTTGCTTTGCTCCACAGTGCCTCTAGGTAGGTGCTGTATTGAATGGATGCATGGATGCAAGTACTTTATTGAGGTCCGATAGGTCGCGCTGGTGTCCTAGCCCGAAACGAGCCACTTCCGCGTTACGGCCGAAAGACCTAGCTTTTCGGCCACTTTGTGAGCCCGTTGAACTGTCCATAACTGTCCCTGTTATGTCGGACTGCGTAAAGCTGCCTACAAACAATCTTCGGTGCTTTCCTAATCACTACGTGACGCGGGGCCATGCCGGATTTTACAAGAGAGATCCACGTTGTCGTGACAATTATTGCATAATGTAGGATGCACAATTCCGGGGAAATCTTGTTAATTAACAGTGGGTTCGAGTAGCTTTTTGTTGTAAGAGCCTTAGCTCAATGGCCTGAGCTCTCGTTAGTTTACTGCGGGGAGGAGGGAAGACCCCGCATCTTGGGTCACAGCGTTTGGTTAGCTCATTGTACGAAACGAAGTGATCCCTGCTGCCTGAAACCCCAGCATCTTCTTGCCTTGTGGCTGCATGGTTGACAAGTCTTGGTGCAGCATTAGGGGTAAATTTGTTGATGTTAGCGTAAGCGCCATTGATTTCTTCATTTTGTGGAGGAAACCAAATAATCGTGTGTGGTTTGATTACTTTTCCCTCGAGAACTGCCAGAGTTTGTATAGAAATAACTCCTTTGCCAAATGCTCGGACGGCTGCCCTAGAATCACTGCGGATCCTCGATCTATTTGTGTCTGTCCCTAAAGAATAGCACTGAGTTCCTTAAGGTTTTCACATTGGGCGGTGTTTGTGCAGTTTCTAAAAAGCTCCACGTGCCTTTGCTCACGTGGTGAACAATACACATGCGTCAGTGCATGTTCAGTGGTGTCAGGCACAGTCTGATAATATTACGTGCGGGTTTACTTCCCAACATCACATTACAATTGTGAGAGACGCCTTATTGCAGGGTTCCAGAAACTTCTACCACATGATGTACCTTAACGTGCTCCGACATAAACTAACCTCTGCTTTTCGCCCCCATCTTAGTGCGACCCCCACGACCGTGATCGCACACGCAACCTTCGGGTCAGAAGCCGAGCACCAAAAGCACTGCTACACCGCGACGGACTTCAGGCACCCTTAAGTTGATACGACTAATTGGCTCATTAATCGCGGAATGTGACCATCCGGTTGACCATCATCGACAATACTTGCGGTAGCAAGAATCAGAGACAAGCATACACACCTCTGCCGTTCAGTTACGCATGTAAAAACGAATGAAGCATAAGTGAAAGCGACTTAACTGTCCGAAGAGTAATCCAAATCAATGAACCGTCAACAAGACGAAATATAGACATCAGATGACACCTGCTCATGTGGCTCACGTGGATTACTAAGTAATTAAACTTAATTACCACTAATAAGTAGCAAGTATGGTTTGTGAAGCGTAATAAAAAATAACACATCATTCACGACTCCGGGATAAAACAGGCCCGCGAATTCAGAACCAGTTTTCATTTCAGTTCATTAATCAATCAGAAGTCGTCAATTGGGAAATTCATATTTAAGAGCGTATTGAGGTCATTCTACAAGGATTACGTGTGCGTATAGAGATTAAACTGATTGGGGGCCAGCACTCTATAGACTACACACCCAAATTGCTTCGAATGCGTTGTGGCAGCGCTAACAGGGGTGAACTACAGGTTTTTGTTTCTTTAATGCAAGGCAACGCCTGTCTAGGTACACTTGGGATGAGGCTTGCTTGCTATACTATAGGGATACCGCGCACGTGCACTCCATGGCTGTATTGTTTCACTGGACATGAAATGAATGACTTGATTTGCCTGAATGACAAACAATGCACTGTATGCAGGTCCTTGCTGATTGATTCGCTTTACTTGAATTCACCTAGCGCGGGGGATCTGCCAGATTTTTTTATAAATAACAAGATAATATTGATAACGTTTTTTTTTAGCTGTTGGCTTGAGTTACATTTAGTTTGTTCAGCAGAAGAAAAAAAAATTTCCCGTAAGGCCTATACCACATCATGACAAAGCAAGGACTAGTGTAGACGGAATACTATATCACCTACTCCTGATGACGGGCTTGAGGGGTATATGGCACTTCCGAGTGCCCGGATCTTGCCGTAAACCAGATAAGACCAACAAGACTGCATTATTCAAAGAGCAGACCTAGTTTAATTAGAGTTCATGAAACGAAATGTGTTTTCCATGAACAGAAGCGGCATAAGCACAACGATTATCATGCAGCAACTGGTAATGTGTGGGCTCCAGCAATGCACACTGTGAGCAACTAATGAATACTTGTGTTATTTTCAATTTCGCTGGAAAAACTCCGTCAAATGCAGCTACAGTCAGCGCTCTGTATGTGCTCTTGTTTGTCTGGTTTCTCGTTTTTCTTTTACGCTATTTCCTTCCAAAACACCAGTAAAGCAGCAAAAAATATGTGCTGCCCAGGTTTTCGAATACGTGTCTTGACAATATGAGCATTTTGCTTTAAAACTCAGAACAAAACGAATGTTTACTTTATATATTTATCTATCGCAGCGCTTCGTGTTACGTTAGAGTAGGGCAGACGGATAGAACAGCCTTCTCGCCGAGTCTGCATTGACTTGCTGGGTTGTTCGAGTAGGTTATCGGTACGGCCTATTTGGCAATTCATATTGAATAGGCGTACAGCGCACAAAAAGACGAAGAGACAAAGGGGCTTGTTCAATATAGTACATACAATTCCCGTATAGGTGGACATGAAAAATCACAGGGTGTTCGATGCATCCGTCGTAGTCGACTTGATGGCGAAATCCATATTGTATTCCCTTTTCTTTTAAGTCAATGTATTGAACCTCCCACGCATTTCACCGAAAATGTTCTGCAAAAAAAATGTGCCTTTACGACGCCTACAATATTTCTGCACACCACCTTTTTTTAAGCGTAATTAGCTATAATGGGATCTGAACGATGGTTCCCCATGCAGCGCCGTAGTTGTCCACAGCAGCTACCGCCGGTAACCGTAACCACACTCGCACAAAAAAAAGGAAAAAAAATTCAGAACAAAACACCAGGGACACAGCGGGATTCAAACGCGGGTCCTCTGCCTCTTCTCCGTGCCAACCAAGTATTCGACTTCTGAGCCATGCTGCTGCTTGAAACTCCGTTGCAAACTTGCCTTAGGCTGGCTCGATGTCGGTAAAGTAATGGAGTCATTGTGAGTAATAAAGTGTTTTAGGACAGCAAAGCATGAACCAGACGTTACACAATGCGAATCGCGTAATGAGTTGGTCATGCAATGCTCCAACCCATTGCCAAAACTTGTTTTTGATCACCTATTAACTGTGGCGCATACCCACTTCAGGTCAAATTCTTCATCCTTGTTCAGCCACTGCCCAAGAAATTTGAACAGAATTTCTTGCCTCCACTCATGGGAGGCCTAGGCCCTGCCACCTAAACCTGCTGGTTTCTTATAATAAAATTTATTCCTCCTCCCCCCCTTGAAACTGTGTAGCAGATACCATGCTTCTCCGAAGAATGATGAAGGATATGCAGCGTAGTTAACGCCGGCCTACTACACAAAAATTATGATTACTCATGGCGTAGTGGGTACCCATCAAGTGAGCTTCTGGCAGCTACCTAAGGAGTGTTAGAAAGGACACTGAAAGGCCAGTCTTCCCGCTCTCGCTGTGATTGTGCTGCACGTTCCGAGTAGGCCTGGCCGTTTTTTTTTGTTTTTATTGCACTGCCTGATCATCCCAGCTTTCACGAAGCACTGATGTAGTGTGATGAAGGCATGCATCATGTAACGTCACATTTTGTGACGCCCAGAACTTTGATATCTCTAATGTATTTCGCTATCTGTTGACGATTCTTTGCATTGCTGGGTTGGAGCTGCAGACATGGGATGCCAATTCAGGACACTGCAGTCCATCTTTGCATTTGATGAGGCACCTAAGTCTGGTCCCCTTGAAAATATGAACTGCGCAAGCGCGTCGATAAGTTGCCGTCTGCTCCTACTAATTTTGAGCCAGCTTGCAAGTGGTGAGCAGACGCATTGCTACTAGAAGGCGTAAACAGTGATTTGATTGATGATTGATTTATATGTAGGGTTTAACTCCCAAAACCACCATATGATTATGAGAGACGCCGGAGTGGAGGGCTCCAGAGATTTCGACCACCTGGGGTTCTTTATCATCATCATCATCATCAGCCTGACTACGTCCACTGCAGGACAAACGCCTCTCCCATGTTCCGCCAGTTAACCCGGTCCTGTGCTTGCTGCTGCCAATTTATACCCGCAAACTTCTTATTCTCATCTGCACACCTAACCTTCTGTCTCCCCCTAACCCGCTTGCCTTCTCTGGGAATCCAGTTAGTTACCCTTAACGACCAGCGGTTATCCTGTCTACGCGCTACATGCCCGGCCCATGTCCATTTCTTCTTCTTGATTTCAGCTATGATATTTTTAACCCCCGTTTGTTCCCTAATCCACTCTGCTCTCTTCTTGTCTCATAAGGTTACACCTACCATTTTTCTTTCCATTGCTCGCTGCGTCGTCCTCAATTTAAACTGAACCCTCTTTGAAAGTCTCCAGGTTTCTGCTCCATAGCTAAGTACTGGCAAGATACAGCTGTTATATACCTTCCTTTTGAGGGATAGTGGCAATCTACCAGTCATAATTTGAGAGTGCTTGCAAAATGTGCTCCACCCCATTCTAATTCTTCTAGTTACTTCAATCTCGTGGTTCGGCTCCGCGGTTATTACCTGCCGTAAGTAGACATAGTCTTTTACAACTTGAAGTACACTATTACCTTTCTCGAAGCGCTGCTCTTTTCCGAGGTTGTTGTACATTACTTTCGTTTTCTGCAGATTAATTTTAAGACCCACCTTTCTGCTCTCCTTGTATAACTCCGTAATCATGAGTTACAATTCGTCCCCTGAGTTACTCAGCAATGCAATGTCATCGGCGAAGCGCAGGCTACTAAGGTATCTCCATTAACTCTTATCCATAACTGTTCCCATTCTAGGCTTCTGAAAACCTCATGTAAGCACGCGGTAAATAGCATTGGGGAGATTGTGTCCCCCTGCCTTACACCCTTCTTGATTGGTATTCTGTTGCTTTCTTTATGAAGCACTATGGTAGCAGTTGATCCCCTGTAGATTTCTTCCAGGATTTTGATATATACTTCATCGACGCCCTGATTCCGCAGTGTCTGCATGACGGCTTATATTTCTACTGAATCAAACGCCTTCTCGTAATCTATGAAGGCTATGTATAGTGGTTGGTTATATTCTGAGCACTTCTCTATTACCTGATTGATAGTATGAATGTGGTCGATTGTTTAGTAGCCTGTTCGAAATTCTGCTTGTTCCTTTGGTTGATTGAATTCTAGTGTTTTCTTTACTCTGTTAGCAATTACCTTTGTAAATAGCTTGTGTACTACAGAGAGCAAGCTAATCGGCCTGTAATTCTTCAAGTCCTTTTCATCTCCTTTCTTATGTATTAAGATGATGTTTACGTTCTTCCACGACTCTGGTACTCTTCCCGTCAGGTGACACCTCGTAATCAGGGTGGCTGGTTTTTCTAACACAATCTGTCCTCCGTCTTTCAGCAGATGGAGGACAGTGTTTTAACGTGCAGCCAAATCTTAGCACACGGGCCTACAGCATTATCACCTCTATCGAAAATGTAGCCGCCGCAACCGGGATACGATCCCGCGACTTGCGGGTAAACAGCCGAGTACCTTAGACACTAGGCCACCGCGGCGGGGCGAACATTTTTTCTTTAAATCACCGTCTGTACCATTGGACCCTATAGTAAACTGTTTCAGTTTCATGAAACCAATGCAGAACGCATGTCAGTTCTATGAACATATTTCGGACGCAATTCAGTGCATCTGACGTCAAGTTAATCTGATATTGTCTGAAAGACTGGTTTAAGACAGCGCATGGTGCTTTGAGGGCTATACCACCTTCGACCCTCACGTGGGGGCATGCACCACCCTGTCTACAGAAAACGATTGTAACGAGCTCTCTAAATAAGACAGAATAATATGAGGAAAACGTAACCCAAATAGAAGAAGCACACAGAGTTTCAGCTAAAGAACTGATTTGCTTGGAAAAAGTATACACTGGTGTCCACCGCATTCTTGTGCCAAATAAGATCTATGAAAGGCACGTTTGCCTCGGTGGATCACAGGTTACGGTACACGGCTGCTGAGCCGAAGGTCACAGGCTCGATCCCGGCTACGGATGTCGTACTTCGACATGGTAGAGGCCGGCGCACTGAGCGATGTGAGTGCGCACGATAAAGAACACCAGACTGTCAAAATTTCTGAAGCCCTCAAGTACGGCATCTCTCATATTCATATCATGCTTTCGAGACATAAAACCATACGTTTTGTTAAGGTCTATGAGAGCTTGGACACAATTACTCAATCAATGACCACCGCAGTCGCAAGTGCACAAGTAAAGCAAAAGAGTGCGAGATTTTTTTTTTCAAACATGTTAAATAAACATTATTCACCTTTAAATGAGCTGAATTACAAATAAAAGGATTCGAATCTCACTGTAATAATGTTTGTTTTAGCTCCTGATCCTGATAGCAAATCAGAACAGAGATCTCACAGTGTAGCGATCTTTCACTTTCAGGAACTTTTCCTGGGCTCCCTTAACCTCATTCAAGTGAAGTTTCACTGCGCTTGGCAGTAGTAGGGTTTCAGTGTTTCTCGTCATTCTGAGGAGTGCCCTAATCATGACATTTCAATGACACATTGTTAACGTGAACTGTTTCCCCTCTGTCATTCCAACAACTTGCAAGTACAGATATAAGTCGGACGTTTAGGATAAACACATGATATAAAAAGCTACCTCACACATGCATTTAGCCTTCATTACCTAAACAGATCACGTGTTTTGCGCTAAAATCCATAATACAGTCCGGCACAGGGAGCAAGCATTTTTGAATACTCATGTATTTTGGAAGCAGTGTGTAGCTGTACGCGAACATCGGTCTGCTATAATGAAATAATCGCTGCTTCTTAGCTCATACAGCAAGATTAGAAAATTGATATGGGAATTATAGAAGCTAAAAAAGGGAGCTAGGTGCTTTAGCAGTAATATTATTTGCCAGAAAGAAAAATTGTGAACTTACATTTATTTACTTTTAGGACCTCCAGCAGGCTCACTTGTTGCCAAGCCTTAAAACAGCATGTGACGGGAATATCACACCAAGTGCAAACGTGAAACATTTTTTATTGTGAAGTGTCTGAAACGAAGTATTTACATTTCGCAATATCTCAAATTCACGCAACATCTCAGAAGCCACCTTCAATTTCAACAAAAAAAGAGCGCCTTTATATTTTTCTCGTAAAGAAACTGGGAATGGTTTGTTTGAAGAACCTAACCATTGAAGTCCACAAAGAAGCCATACCACCACCTGGGGAAGCTTTGGATATTTCTGCTGTCGTGTTTTTTGTGGATTCCGAACTTGTCTGGTTGGACAGCGCTACGAGTGTTCCACTGGCAGACAAAATTGGCGGAACAGCTGAAGTGCTTGTTTTTATTACTGGATTTTCTTTGACTTCAAGGCGTGTAGACTCGACTTTTTTGGTCGTGTTGAGCTCAATACGATGGGACTTAATTCGCCTCTCATCCGCAACCGCGAACTGTGGCTCCAATAGTGATTGCGATGGCTTCGTGATATTTCGCATTTCACTGTCGATCGAGCTCACTGTCGTTATGCCATTAGTAGTATAATTGGTTATTGGAGCACTTATTCCAGGGATTGGCACAACATTTGATTTACCAGAGGGAGACAATACTGCAGAAATGGCTGAAGGTTCGAGTTTTATTTTTTTATCACCTGTGGCGTCAGCTCTAGCACGCTCGGGAGACGAAGCTGTAGAAATGGCTGTAGGTTCTGCTTTAATTTTAGTTTTACCTACCGCTGCAGCACTAGCATGCTCAATATTTACATTTTTTATTGGTTTGTTAAATCGGACATCTTCCCGACTTTTTGTTTCAATACCCTCTTGCCACATTAATGGCAAATGGAGTGCTCTACTTGCGTGTTGGCTTTCGATTTCTTGCAAGCTTTTCATTGTGGTGGCACCGGCAGTAGTTCTCGTAGCAGAGATATGTAGTGCGGGTGGCGAAACTCTACCAGAAGTAATACCGGGAGTTAAAAATCGGTGAAGAGCTGCAGCATCCGATTTGAGGGCTGGACTTCCTACAACTTCCGGGATATGTTTTTCAGTTATTCCAAGGCTCCAGGGCTCGTTGAACACTTCTTCTTTTGGTACCTTAGTTATGACACTCATCTGTGGCTTAAGTGGCAAATGATGTGGCTGTGTCATAGTGGCTTTACCATCTTCTGGAGATCCGGCCTTCGTAAGGGAACCCCCAGCGAAACCTGATACGGAAAGATTTATTGACTGCGCTTGCAACGTACCAGGCATAACAGAGTGATGTAAAACAGGCGGAATCAATGCGGGTTTTGATTTAGATTGTGGGTGTTCCATGGCACCCAGAATCAGTTGCGCAGTAAATCCGGTATCTAGAGGCTCGCCAAAAGCTGCACTTTTCGATGTTTGTGCTTTAGCATAGAACTGCTGCTGTAAGGGTACATGTGCCTTCGTCATTCTCCGTTTAACATTTCCTGTAGGACCCGCCTCCAGGATACCACCTTCAGCAATGACCTTTACAGGAACGTTAACTGATGGTAGTTGTCCTCCACTTACAGTCGTAGAGAATGACAATGCTGGAGTTAGTGGAGCAGATTCGAACTTTAATGATGGCTTTTTCGCGACTGCCGGGATAGGTTGCAGAGTAAGTCCGGTCCTCGCCGGCTCGGTTACCACAGCTCCTCTCAATACCTGTGCTTCAGCATCATACTTCGGCTGTAATGACACATGTGATTGCGAGAGTATCGCAATGAAATTGCCTTTAGAACCTGTCTCCGGGACAGCACTCTTAGCAGTGACCATTACAGGAACATTTACTGGTGGCGGGTGCCCTCCACTTGCAGCCGTAGAGGAAGATAAGGCTAGGTGTGGTTGTGCCGCTTCTGATTGCATTGGTGGGTGCTGTTTGGCTGTCAACATAGGTTGCTCAGCAAGGGCAATCATTACGGGCCCGCTTAATGCCAATTCTTTCAATTGATTTGGTTTAGCAACCGACAGCGGCTGCAATGGAACATGTGGCTGTGTCATTTTGAGTATAACATTGCCTTTAGAACCTGTCTCCGGGACAGCACCCTTAGCAGTGACCATTACAGGAACAATCACTGGTGGTGGTTGTCCTCCACTTGCAGCCGTAGAGTAAGATAAGGCTGGGGGTGTTTGCACCACTTCTGATTGTATTGGTGGGTGTTGTATGGCTGTGAACATGGTTTGCTCAGCAAGTCCAACATTTACGCGCTCGCTTAATGCCACTTCTTTCAATACATTCGGTTTAGCGCCCGAAAGTGGCTGCAATGGCACAAGTGGATGTGTCATTTTTCCTGTCACGTTTTCTTTAGAAGCTGCATCCGGGACAGCACCCTCAGCAGTGACCGTTACAGGAACATTCAATCGTCGTGGTTGTCCTACACTTGCAGCCGTAGAGGAAGATAAGGCTGAGGGTGGTTGCGCCGCTTCTGATTGTATTGGTGGGTGTTGTGTGGCTGTCAACATGGGTTGCTCAGCAAGTCCAACATTTGCGGGCTTGCTTAATGCCACTTCATTCAATCGATTTGGTTTAGCACCCGAAAGTGGCTGCAATGGCACATGTGGATGGGTCACTTTTTCTATCACGTTTCCTTTAGAAGCTGTATCCGGGACAGCACCCTTAGCAGTGACCATTACAGGAACATTCACTGGTGGCGGTTGTCCTCCACTTGCAGCCGTAGAGGAAGGTAAGGCTGGGGGTGGTGGCGCCGCTTCTGATTGTATTGGTGGGTGTTGTGTGACTGTCAACATGGGTTGTTCAGCAAGTCCAACATTTACGCGCTCGCTTAATGCCACTTCTTTCAATACATTCGGTTTAGCGCCCGAAAGTGGCTGCAATGGCACAAGTGGATGTGTCATTTTTCCTGTCACGTTTTCTTTAGAAGCTGCATCCGGGACAGCACCCTCAGCAGTGACCGTTACAGGAACATTCAATCGTCGTGGTTGTCCTACACTTGCAGCCGTAGAGGAAGATAAGGCTGAGGGTGGTTGCGCCGCTTCTGATTGTATTGGTGGGTGTTGTGTGGCTGTCAACATGGGTTGCTCAGCAAGTCCAACATTTGTGGGCTTGCTTAATGCCACTTCATTCAATCGATTTGGTTTAGCACCCGAAAGTGGCTGCAATGGCACATGTGGATGGGTCACTTTTTCTATCACGTTTCCTTTAGAAGCTGTATCCGGGACAGCACCCTTAGCAGTGACCATTACAGGAACATTCACTGGTGGCAGTTGTCCTCCACTTGCAGCCGTAGAGGAAGGTAAAGCTGGGGGTGGTTGCGCCGCTTCTGATTGTATTGGTGGGTGTTGTGTGACTGTCAACATGGGTTGTTCAGC
The DNA here is from genome assembly GCF_043290135.1 of Rhipicephalus microplus. NCBI lineage: Eukaryota > Metazoa > Arthropoda > Arachnida > Ixodida > Ixodidae > Rhipicephalus > Rhipicephalus microplus. Next base: position 137,671,445 of record NC_134702.1, on the reverse strand, counting down.
AAGTCCAACATTTACGCGCTCGCTTAATGCCACTTCTTTCAATACATTCGGTTTAGCGCCCGAAAGTGGCTGCAATGGCACAAGTGGATGTGTCATTTTTCCTGTCACGTTTTCTTTAGAAGCTGCATCCGGGACAGCACCCTCAGCAGTGACCGTTACAGGAACATTCAATCGTCGTGGTTGTCCTACACTTGCAGCCGTAGAGGAAGATAAGGCTGAGGGTGGTTGCGCCGCTTCTGATTGTATTGGTGGGTGTTGTGTGGCTGTCAACATGGGTTGCTCAGCAAGTCCAAAATTTGCGGGCTTGCTTAATGCCACTTCATTCAATCGATTTGGTTTAGCACCCGAAAGTGGCTGCAATGGCACATGTGGATGGGTCACTTTTTCTATCACGTTTCCTTTAGAAGCTGTATCCGGGACAGCACCCTTAGCAGTGACCATTACAGGAACATTCACTGGTGGCGGTTGTCCTCCACTTGCAGCCGTAGAGGAAGGTAAAGCTGGGGGTGGTTGCGCCGCTTCTGATTGTATTGGTGGGTGTTGTGTGGCTGTCAACATGGGTTGCTCAGCACGTCCAACATTTACGGGCTCGCTTAATGCCACTTCTTTCAATCGATTTGGTTTAGCACTTGAAAGTATCTGCAATGGCACATGTGGATGTGTCATTTTTCCTGTCACGTTTTCTTTAGAAGCTGTCTCCGGGACAGCACCCTTAGCAGTGACCATTACAGGAACATTCACTGGTGGCGGTTGTCCTCCACTTGCAGCCGTAGAGGAAGGTAAAGCTGGGGGTGGTTGCGCCGCTTCTGATTGTATTGGTGGGTGTTGTGTGGCTGTCAACATGGGTTGCTCAGCAAGTCCAACATTTACGTGCTCGCTTAATGCCACTTCTTTCAATACATTCGGTTTAGCGCCCGAAAGTGGCTGCAATGGCACATGTGGATGGGTCATTTTTCCTATCATGTTCCTTTTAGAAGCTGTATCCGGAACAGCACCCTTAGCCGTGACCATTACAGGAACGTTTACTGGTGGTGACTGTCCTCCACTTGCTGGTGTAGGTGAGTATAACGTAGGGGGTAGTTGTGCAGCTTCTTGTTTTAGTGGATTGTGCTGCGTGGCTTTCAACATAAGGGGCTCAGTAAGTCCTGTTTTTACGAGCACGCTTAACGCCGTTTCTTTCAGTGGTTTTGCTTTAGCGCCCAACAGCGGCTGCAATGGAACATGCGGCTGTGTCATTGTAGCTACAACATTCACTTTAGAAGCTGTCTCCGGGACAGTGCCCTTTGCAGTGGCCGTTCTTGAAGTTTCAGTTATAGTCGGTTTTAGATTTTCTGTGCGTTTCTGCTCTATGAACCCATTTTCTTTATTTTTTATGGTCGATTGTGGTGCTGCCCTGTTTTCTGTGGGCTTCCCCTCTGTGTTAGTTGCAAGTTTACTCTTCTGAGGAAGCATTGATATCTGCGTATTTCTCTTTTGTTCTTGTTCTGTATTGTTTTGGGAATTTCTAACTAGTTGTGGACCGAGTGTTGGGGCGATAATCGTGATGTGTTTGCTTTCTTGAGATTGTGTCTCATTTATAACGATTTTGGGAAGGTTTCTGTGTGCTTGTTGTTGCCCGGTATCTGTTGTAGTTCGTATGGTTTTAGTCGGCACTTCTTGCTTCCTCCGTCGCTTTCCGTTATTTCTGTTTCTTTTTCTTCCACGTAGCCTTCTCCTTCTTTTTCTTCGCTTCCTCTGATTTCGCGAGGATTTGCTAACCATGGTAGACGGAGAAGCCTGCGGTCGCAGTATTGATGGTGCCCCAAGAACCGCTTCACCGATACCTGTAGCTGGCTGAGATATGTTTGCATGTATTGCTGATTTTTCAGTTGACTGTGATTGGTTTGATGCGGTGGCGTAGTTTGCCCCAACCTCCGAAGCGTTGGTGCTATTTTGGAACAGCTCTACTTTTGATATTATCGCATTTTTTTCTGGTACCAAACCAGGCGTTATATTTGCATGCTTTAGCCCAGGTGCATGTGATGGTATTTGCGGTGCATTTTTCGAACCTTCGTCCTCCTCCTCTTGACTGGATGTTCCTTCAGCTGCCCAGGACGTTGGATTTCCCATGAGCGGTTCGCCCCAATTCTCTTCTTTCTCGTCAGTGTCTCGACCTGTGTGTAAAATTTCATAGAATTGAATGACTGTGCAGCAAAGACACCAGAGCGGGAGACCGTGAACGTTTAGGCAATGGATTTCAGAAAACCTGATCAACGTCATCAATAAATTGTTCCTCATGAACAAATTTTAATAACAAATCATGTGGCAGGAGTAGAAGAATTTTCTAACTCCATAGATGGTTACTTACCTAAGTACGTATCCCTCTTTTTACGATGAAAGATTCGTTTCTGTATTTGTAATCGATCGTCATATCTAGAGTTGATGCGCTCTGAAAGAGTGTCCTTCCAGCAGATTCCGGCAGTGCATTTTCTATATTGACGTTCCTGTAGAGAGCATTCGTTATACATCAGGTACAGTTCTTGTTTCGAGCGAAAAGTTATAAACGTATTTCCTGGAATAATGTTACAAATCGTTCCACGCTATGGGTCGTTCCACGTGAACTGTCCCATAGTTCGCGCTCGACGATCTGCGATTTCGATTATAAGCTGAGGAGTACCTTTCTCGAGCAAGAAGCCTGTCCCCAAAACGTTTTTATTTTGTGTTTAAATACAATTTTGTTGAAAGACAACGACTACTTAAAGCTTCATTGACGCATGAAGGAGGTATGTGACGGTGACAAAGAGGGTCTGCATCCTCTAAAATTTGGTTATACACTAAAAGTGTGCATTCAAAAGAATTACTGGAGTGCCTTCACCACAAGTAAAAAACAATGATATCCTTCACAGAGTTGTTCTGGCACATATACACTCAAACTAACCTATCACACATGCTGTGGTGACTAATAGGAAAGTATATCGTTACCTACCCAGCAAGGTGTTCCATCTATCTCGCGGCGAATCTCTGTGTGGATAGGTCCATTTATTCCAGAAGTTACGCACAAGTAGTAGCAGGGCATCATTCTCATTGTCTGAAAAGAGCGTGGTGAGTGTCATAGGTGAAGAAAACAAAATTGAATACTTCGCATAGGTAAATTAAGTCGCCATGATTTGCTCGAAACAGTCAGTCAACCAGTAGGTGCAATATCACTTTCATAAATTACTTGCACTATATTACCAAGGTCATGTTGTCGTATTTCAGCCACCTTTGCTGTAACGAGCGTAGTGAAGGCCAACATACTTTTTCGGTGAAGGCCAATATACTCTAGGCTGTTACGCCTGAGAGCCCAGACAGAACGTCATTGCCTCTGCAAAGGCAGTATGTGTCAATGCCAGCGAGCGAGCTCACCTGACGCCATCATCTCAACGACGTCATCAAGCGGCGGCGCCGGTCTGTCTTACGCAACACACGGCGAGCTCGCTCAGCCCATGGGCCCGATGAAGCAAGCGGCACCATCCAGTCTGGCGAGTCTTACGCAATGCGTGGCAACATCACTCGTCCTTGGGTGCAACCCAGCGCAGCGGCTCCCGATTCGAGGATTATGACGCCATCCAGCGGCGGGCCCCGATTGGACTATTCTGACTTGACCGAGTGGCAGTTCCTATTGAAAGTTGCTGACGTAAGGCATCCACCCGGGGCCTATAAAGAACCAAGCGGCGCTTCACAAAGAAGCCGACGTATGCGTCAGAAACAATACATCTCAGCTCTTCGAGCCCTTTCGCTGTCGGCCCAGCCGGTTACCTTGGCAGCGGCGAGTTTCGTAGCTGTGGCGCATTCGGGACCGTGTTGGCGTCACGCTTCCTAACAGAGGATGGCCGCTGGGGGATCGGCCGGCGTCAGCGACATCGATGCGGTAAGTGCCTGATGTTCTCCCCCCAGTTCACCAGACTGCTCCAGCACAGGTTATAGTAGTTTAGAGAACGGCTGTGTGAAGCATTAGAGTGACCATTGATCGTTTCAAGCCAAGTCGGATCGCTTTAAAACCAAAGTTGCTGCGGAGGGTGTAAACACGATAGTGTTAAAAATTGCTTGCGCGTCTTGCTAGTAGACTTATAGTGGGTACTGCATGTATATTCTTAACAGGGGCAAACAGCAACAGGCTAGTGTGAACGATGGAGAACCTTAAAGTGTAGCAACTCATCGAAATTTGTGAGGAACTTGGCCTTAGTTTGGGTCGTGCGAAGCGAAAGCAAGCGATCCTTGAAATCATGAAGAATGAAGGAGTGTCAGCTGAGGAAATCGATGAGGCCTGGACGGATATGAAAGCACCACACGAGGAGTCTGAAAGGCGAGAAGTTGAAGTTCGCGAATGTCAAGAAGCAGAAAGGCGTGAACGTCGCGAGCGTGAGGAGGCCGAGAGACAGGAGCGCCTCGAGTTAGAAAGAATAGAATGGGCAATCCTAGTGTTCGCAGGCGCTTAGCGTAGCTTCTGCGACGGTTCAGGTCAGCGTTCATAGCTTTCGAGACCATCTGCCACCGTTAGTAGTAGGCGAGGACATGGCGAAACAACTCGTCAAGTTTGAGCACGTCTGTGAGCGAAATGCTTTGGAGCGGTCCCTTTGGGTGCAGCACCTGTTAGCGCTACTTCCCAGCGAAGTGTCTGACGTGATAACGTGCTTTTCAAGGGAAGCGTTTGAGAGCTATTACGGGATTAAGGAAGTGCTTTTGAGACGTTATAAGTTGTCACCCGAGGCTTTTCGGCAAAGGTTCCGGTATACAAGAAAGGGGAATGAGTCACACGTTGACTTCGCGTTTCGTCCTAAAGCTGATTTAATTGAATAACTCAAGGGCGAAGATGTTTATGAGGATCGCGATAAGGTGGTAGAATGCATTGTATTAGAACAACTCTACCACTGCATCGAGTATGACGTCAAGCTTTGGCTGCAGGACAAGCTTGGCGAAGCACAGCTAAGCAAGGCAGCACAGTTAGCTGAGGAGTATTATAGTCGCCGAAAGTTGCATATTACGGCAGTGCACGTTCAAAAGGATGAACGAAAAGAGAGCTTTTCAAAGAAATCTGATCAACGGAAACCCACTGCGCACCGTAATTTCAAGAAGGACCCGTCTCTTACGAAGGGCATTGTAGGGGAAGGGCAAACGGAAGCGGAGAAATCGAGTGAGGTTCCTAAACAACGCACGGATACCACACGAGTGTTTGAATTACAGAAGCCGCTACTCTGCTACAACTGCAAAAAGGAAGGGTACATTGCGGTAAACTGTAAGCAAAAGTTTGCTTTTGCAACAATCCGAGAATCGAAAAAAAAAACATGCGGTTGTTAGAGTCGTATCTCCGGAAAATTAGTTTGAATGGGAAAGCGTATCCAGCACTGCGAGACTCACCGGCAACCATGGTTGTTGTTCATCCTTCGTTTGTGTCTCCGCAAGACTTTACAGGAGTATTCGCGTGGATCAGGCAAGTCGCCGAGGAGCAGAGTGCTTGCTTACCAATCGCAACAGTTGTCATTGAAGGCCCGTTCGGCAAGCTTCGCACCGAAGCGGCTGTGTCTGCCGCGCTTCCCGATTGTTTTCCTTATCGTTTTTCCAATAACTCTGACCAACTTCTCAAAGAGCAGGGTAAATCGTTCTTCTCCAACTAAGCGTACATGGCCCTCACGCGACCGCAAGCGCGGAAGCTTTCGCAGGCACTTGATCTTGTTCAATGTGGTTAAACACCACCTGCAAAAGCTGCTGATCTGTGTGACCTTGGCGGCGAGTCAACAGAACCTCAGACAGGAAATTCTCCGTGTGAGTCACTCGAGCAGTCACTTGAGCGGGCCCATCACCGAAGTGACTGGCACGGTCTCTGTCGGCGGAGGAGACGACATGGCGCATTGAGTCAGAGCGAGAGGCGTGCAACACTCTCGCCTGTAGCAGAAAGTTGGCGTGAATTGTCGAGGGTTGATCGAGAAACCCTCATTCTAGAGCAGCGTGAGGATTTCTCGATTAACGCGCGGAGGGAAAGCGTAAACTTGGAAAAAAAAAGAATGCTTTCTTTTTTGAGAAGGAAGGGCCCCTGTATCGGAGCTACACATATGTGCAACGTCGCAAGTATCAGCAGCTCTTGGTGCCACAAAAGTATCGTCGCCAACTATTGGAACTGGCACATGAAAACGCGGGGGCAGGGCATCACGGCATAAAAAAAGACCAAGGATAGAGTTTCCCTTAAGTTTTATTGACCGAAATGCTGGAAGGATATTGAAGAGTTCGTACGCTCATGCGACACTTGACAGAGGGCTGGGAAATCCATGGGCAAGCGGAAGGCACCCATGAAGCCTGTGCCAATTATCACAGAACCTTTTCAGCGCCTAGTAATTGATATCGTTGCGCCATTGCCAGAGTCAAGGTAAGGTTGTCTGTACATCCTGACCACCCTCTGTGTAGCCACAAAATTTTCAGAAGCGATACCTCTTAAGGAGTTCTATCCCCCTCATGCCGTGGATGCTATGCTCTCTATATTTGCACGTGTCGGATTTCCTTCTGAAATTCTATGCGACAACGGTAGTGTCTTCACCAGCTGCTTTACTTCTACCTTTTTGGATAAAAGTGGAATAAAAGTAGTGCACAGCTTGATTCATCACCCGCAATCTAATCCGGTAGAGCGTATGCATTCCGTTCTGAAACGGATACTGAGAGCTCTTTGCTACGAGCACAAATGCGACTGGGAAGCGTGCATTCCTCCCGATATGTTCGCTTTGAGATCCGCTCCTCATGAGAGCACTGGTTTTAGGCCTGCAGAGCTTGTGTATGGCAGGAGTTTGAAAACACCATTGCGTGAGTCCTGGGAGGATTTTATGAGGTCCCTGATCTAGTTGCGTTTCTTCTAGACCTCCTGCAGAGGCTTGTAAAAACGAAAGATTTTGTGGAAAGCCACATTAAGGCTGCACAAGTGTTGTCAAAGGAGTACTATACGACAAATTGGCGAATAAACGCACCTTTGAAGTGGGTAGTCAGGTAATGCTGCTGCGGCCGTCCAAAAAGAACAAGCTTGAGGTTCATAGGGAAGGGCCCGCCAAAGTAACATATAAACTTTCTGATATCAATTATGAAGTGAAATTTGGAAGGCGCCCGAACAAAATTTACCACAGTAACTTGATGAAACCATACGTTCAACATCAAGCGGTCGTATATCTGCTTTTAAATGCTTCAGAGGAAGAAGGAGCAGATATTTTGACTTCTAGTGATGTAATCGAGAGGACATTTGATGTAATCTTGGGGCAGTTTAACCTGGAGCCTTGGTAAGTGACGTCCAGAAGGAGGACTTGAGGAGTATTGCATGTTTTCGAGTTTAAAGACGGGTTTTCGGACCGGCCCAAAAACACGACGGTGATTGAACATGATATCGAGCCAACTTGTGGGGAGCCAATTCGTAGCAAGCCGTATCGATTTTCTCTTGCGCAAAAACAGATCATGAAAGAGGAGATTGATAAAATGTTGGAGTTGGGAGTCAGTGTACCGGGCGAGAGTGACTATACATCCCTTCTTTGGTTCTAGTGCCGGGAAAGAACCCGAGGCCATGCATCGATTATCGGTGTATTAACTCCCCAACTCGGGATCAAACTTACTCGATACCAAATGTAGAGAAGAAGGTAGAAACTGTGTCACAGTATAGTTATATTTCCACGTTAGACCTTGTTCGAGGGTATTGGCAAGTCCCCCTTACGGAGCGCGCTAGCCGCTATGCCACATTCGTTTCTCCATTCTGAACGTATCGTCCACTTAAGCTGAGTTTTAGTTTGAAAAATGATCCCTTTTGTTTTTCAGGCTTGATGGACCGCGTTCCTAATGGCCTCTTGAGTTCGCTCTATCTTGACGATGTCACCATCTTCCCAAATAGCCGGGAAGAACATGAAGAGCATTCACGAGTCGTGCTCAACAGGTTTAAAGGCGCTGGTCTTACCGCGAAACCTGCTAAATATCACCTAAGGTGCTTCGAGGTGCCTTGCCTGGGACACGCGTTGGGGCGTGGCCGGCATAGACCTTTACAAATTAAGGTAGCCGCCGTCGTAAACTATCCACAACCAACCAAAAAATCTGAGATAAGGGCATTCTTGAGGCTAGCTGGATACTATCAGTATTACGCGCAAAACTACTCTAGCATTGCCAGCCCTCTAACTGACGCACTTCGAAAATCCGATTGATTGATTTGTGGGGTTTAACGTCCCAAAACCACCATATGATTATGAGAGACGCCGTAGTGGAGGGCTCCGGAAATTTTGACCACCTGGGGTTCTTTAACGTGCACCCAAATCTGAGCACACGGGCCTACAACATTTCCGCCTCCATCGGAAATGCAGCCGCCGCAGCCGGGATTCGAACCCGCGACCTGCGGGTCAGCAGCCGAGTACCTTAGCCACTAGACCACCGCGGCGGGGCCTTCGAAAATCCGAGCTGGTTAAAGTAGTATGGGACTTAGAAAAGAGAATGCGTTTTGCAAGCTGAAACAGGCCCTAAGCGAAAAGCCCGTTCTCATCGCACCCGATTTCTCTAAGGAATTCGTCATTCAATGCGACGCGAGTGATCGCGGCATGGGAGCTATATTGTGTCAGGAAGGCAGTGCTGGTAACGGAAGGCCAGTTTTGCATTTAAGTCGAAAACGTAGCTGCAGGGAAGAGGCATACAGTACCTCTCAAAAAAAATGCGCTTGCCTCGCGTGGGCCGTTTAAAAGAGCCTGTTATGTCTCTCGTTCCAGGTTACTGGTCGAAACGGACCACTGTCCTCTAACCTGGTTAAATAAAGAGTCGCCTAAAAGTGGCCGGTTACTGAGGTGGATCATCATACTCCAACAGCACTGTTTATACGTTCGCTATGAAAAAGGAAAGCTGAACGCTAATGCAGACGCATTCAGCCATGCGTTTTAGTTGGTACCTTCTCCGCCTTTTGGCCTTTCCCTGGCGAGTCGGGGCAAAATGTTGTCCTCATCACGACCTTAGCTGAGCGTTCTCCTCCAGAGTGATCTCAAGGGGCCAACTTTATGTTGTATTTTATTTCATTACGTTGTTGTACGTGTAAAAGTTTGAGTTTCATTTTAAGAGTCTTGTGTCCCTCATGTGCCTCTTGATGTATAGAGCGAACGAAATTCCGATGGACAAGTAGCTAGGTATATGTTGTACTATATTTTGTCTGGGGTTCTGTCGGGTAAGCGAGGGTTATTGCCTGTGTCGTGTGTTGTCTGTTGTCGAACCGTTCTTGAAAAGTTGCAGAACCATCGACGAGTTTTGGCGACAAGCCAGTGGAGCTGGGATCCGCCCTCAAGAATGGGATGTGTTAACTGAACTGAGCCTGGAGCCACATCCTTTACTTGGCCCTGGAGGCAAACCTGGAGGGACCTGGCGAACGAGCGCGCCTGACATCCGAGCCACGTGGAAGCAGCTCGTTTTTCCGGCGCATTCTCTGGCCGTGGGGGTGCTGTTACGCCTGAGAGCCCAGACCAAACGTCATTGCCTCTGCAAAGCAATCTGTGTCAATGCCAGCGAGCGAGCCCACCTGACGCCATCATCTCAACGACGTCATCAAGCGGCAGTGCCTGTCTGTCTTACGCAACGCACGGCGAGCTCCATCAGCCCACGAACCCGATGAAACAAGCGGTGCCATCCAGTCTGGCGAGTCTTACGCAATGCGTGGCAACATCACTTGTCCTTGGGTGCAACCCAGCGCAGCGGCTCCCGATTTGACGATTATGACACCACCCAGCGGCGGGTGGCAATTGGACGATCCGGACGTGACCGAGTGGCAGTTCCTATTGGACGTTGCTGACGTAAGACATCAACCCGGGGCCTATAAAGAACTGAGCGGCGCATCGCCAAGAAGCCGACGTATGCGTCAGAAAGGAGACATCTCGGCTCTTCGAGTTCTTAGGCTGTCGGACCCAGTGCCGAATATTTAACGCCTCTATTTCTATGCTGCACATAAACCTTGCCTTAACTCACCGTCGTCTTGTCCACTTGTCTATCAGTTCTGCACAGAAGCAGTCACGAGCTGAGAAACACTCGCTACCAAACGGCTGGTGACCTTGGCGGCCCTTGACCTCGGCGCACTTCGCAACAGTGTCGGCGGCGGTGCGAGTCGTAACAAGGCCCGTGTTCTTAGATTCTGGCACACGTTAAAAAACCCCAGGGGGTCGAAATCTCCGGAGACCTCCGCTATGGCGTCCCTCATAGTCATGTCATGCTTTAGGAAGCAAAATACAAATTAACTATATTACTGTTAAATCAGATTACTTACGCCTCATCACGAAACAAACGAAGGAATAAACGCTTGGCCACGGCCGTCGGCAGGATTTTCTCTTGGGGGTGAAAACCATCATTGCATCGCGGCTGAGGGAGAACGAGAGAACTGGTCTAGGTTTGTTTGGGAGCAAGTGCTGTTGTGGCTTGAGGGGGGCAAGTGCCCCTTTTGCACTTCTCCTCTGACGCCCATGTGCTTCGCTTTATCAACCTACCCACAGCACTGCAAAACTTGCTCTATTTGTATTAACCGCAGATGCAGTAGTGAATACGTTATACATGCAGAGTTGGTTAGCGTGTGTCAGATGCATACGTCCAAATTGGTCTGGCGGCTAAAACGCTAGAAATAAAGGGAGAATTTAAACAAGAACTACTTGAATCGGCAAGGTGTTGCTGCTAGCGCATGAATTTAATGCAGCTGAAAACGGCGTAAAAGCGAAAAATTATGTGTGGCCTACTATAAATATACATATGTATCACTGGTTCAACAAGCCAACGCACTTTTGCATTATTACACACGAAAAAACGTAAAATCGCGGGACGGCTTTCTGCTCTCCCATAGTAGCGTACCTAATATTTTAAATCATTAATCACTTCTTCTAAACAGACATAAAATCAAGGCTTCCAGGCGTGACCACAACAACTGCGCTTTCCTCGTGTCTTCATAAAAATAGAAAGAAAAGAAAACGAAGATAATAGATAAAGCAACGCTACTGCTCTGAAGCGCGAGCGCTGCTCCTACGCGGGTGGTGAGCGACTTTCCCGCAAGACATTTGAACCCAAGATGGCGTACCTTGGCGCAACTCTGCTACCTAAAGGTAGCATATCCAGTAAGTCTACGCTGTGTGAGATATGAACGCCGTCTGACGGTGTCGAGGGGAAACACGAGCTTGTGCAGAACCTTGGACCACAGTCAGGTGACAGCACCATATTGTCAGCAGAGCGCTTTTACGTGCATAGCGTCGCATTTTCAGAGCAACGCAAGAAACACTAGAGTCTTTAAAATCACGTATCTATGTACTTTTTGGTGAAATAACACACCACCTAACACCTGCGTATTGATGTTGCCTCTCGTATATTCATAATATTTGCTTTTTGATCAACAATGTTCACAAGTACGAAGCAACCACTAGTTCAAGATGGCTGGGCATACAGCAAGGGCTTAAACTTTGATCGGTTAGCAGAATCGTTTAACAGATAGACAGATCAAGATTTCAGCGTTCAGGTATCCCAAAACAGACTATTATCATGAAAAACGGTTGAATACGTACCAGCTCCTGTGACCACAGGCGTTTGCAAGCGTCATGCTGTGACCTATTTACTGGTGTCGCATTAGAAAATCCTGAAAGTAAGAAAAACATGCACTTTTTAGACCAACATGAGCGATATAAGCACTTGTTCTTAGAATAACGCTGTGTTGTACTTACGCGTGTTTGAAGTATGCTATAGAAAAGGACATAAATAGTTTATAAACTCGCAACGCTTTTTTTCCGCGCCCACTGCACTAAATTTAAGCCTATTTCATTCGATCAATACGTCTCTTTAGAAAACGCAAAAAAAAACATTTCAGAAGAAAGCATTACGGGATGATGCTCCGTTGTAATAGGGTTATCAGCATATCAACACGGCTAAACGTCGCAGTATTACCGTAGGAGTGTTCTACGTCGGAAGCTTATTGCCCTATACTACCATGTCACAAGCGCCGTCGCAAGCTCCTCGATGTAATTATGACACATGATGTGGACAGATGACTTGGACGACAACATAAACGTAGTCCTGGCTAAGTTTTAGTACCAACGACATCATCACACCATGTTAACAATATTAATGAGAAATAACAGACAATGATGCCAATGAAAGTATAGGAGATGGTATTAGAAGTAATTTTACTGCAACTATGATGAAATGTGATGACCGCCATTGTAGCTCCGCATTGGGCGCGCGATTCGAAGATCGCAGGTTCGTATCCCCCAGTGGCAAGTTACCTTTTCGTTCACTTTTCTTTCTTCACATTTGCATTACAAATACTTCTAAAATCCCTATACTTCTCTTGGCATCATTGTTTTTTTTCAATATTATTGTGTTTAAAACAATAAAAACGAGCCCTTAAATCTACACTTCTTTCCGCTGCGTTAACAAAAAAGTTGTATTATAATAAAGATGACGGGAAAACTGCTTGCGCAATATAAACACGGAACAATGATTTACAATGTATTTGTACAATGCACAACCAACTAGACACAAGAATAAGTATGTAGAAACATAAAGCAAAAGAACACATGCATTCTTATTACTTTTGCAAAATAACTTTAGAACATAAACATTGGCTACTTTGCTTAATCCAGATCCCGTGTGCCAATAACATTCTTTCAACTGTTCCTCAGCTCTCCTAAACATTGATTCGTAGTCGGAGGTGTGAGACATAATACTTACATTAATAAGCTCATAGAGCTGATGGCTTTTACTCGTTTGTGGTATTCCAGTACATTTGACGTATATTTTTGTCCTTTTTACCAGAAATAGTAAGTAATATATGAGCGCTGGTAACCTAACTGTGAGTACAACTTGAACTGTGAAAGCAATAAGTAATTCTGCAAGACAACGTGATACCAATGATGACAATGACTTTAAAATGTTTTTTTGTATTTATGTAGTTCAGACACATTACACTTTGGGGAAAAAAAACGAGTTCGTCACAGGAACAGCAGCAGGACTGCTGACTGCTGTTACTAAACACCAGCGTGTTTTTCCGCTACGGCTGTGCCGACGTATTTGCATCCCAGATATGACGTTGTAAATAGTCACTGACAGGTTGCGCAAAAAACGAAAAAAAAAAGTTTCAACATCGGGTGCCAACCCTGTGACGTCTCGCCAGTGTTGTCACAACACGAAAAAATATGGTACCAGATTTATTCCATAAAGCTGATGAAAAAGCAGTAGATTTTAATTTTTAGTTCTTGTGCCTGAATTCGCATCACAAATTTAGCGCTGACATAAGCAATTTACCGCAGAGTACTATAACTTGATGAATTAGTAAAAAATAATTACTCAGAAATACTAGTTCCCAGATAATGTCAACCTAGCATCATTAAAGGCTCTGATAAAATGTTAATAGATTTCTGATGGCACTCCGCACATTGAAGCTTCAGTGTTTCAGGCACGAAAAGAGACACAATGAGCCACTTTCTGAAGATGGGTGGATTTTAAGTTCCGCACTGTAATTTGCAAGCACAGGCGGGCACGGGATTTTCCCTGGAGGAGATGAGCTCATTGGCAATGCATGGTGAGCCCAAACAGATCCTCTTCTTGGAGGTACGCAATAAAAATTAAGCGGGAACCAGGTGATTCTACACATGTGTACTCACTCTCTTGGTTTGCACCAACAAGAGTGGTTTACATCGCTGGTGTTCAGATGCACGTCAAGAAACCGGAGGTGGTGAAAAATCCTGGAGCCCTGCAGTGCCTGCACTACGGCGTCTCAGTCGTTAGCACTTTGACTTGCATATGTGAGTTGGTACATACTTGGGTAGGCTTCAGCGCGAATTGGATGAAGATAAAGAAGACACACAGAATAGCGCTCATCTGTGTTCTGTGTGTCTCATCTGTCTTCGACTAATCCGCACTGATGCTTACCCAAGTCTCATAATCATGTCGTGGTTTCGGCAGGTTAAATGCCAAGAATTATTGCATACAATATTTCCATCGCCGGTTCTGCGTCTGACATTGTCACACGCTCATTCTCTTAGAAGTACCACGTAGCTAATGTCGCCATCTAGGTGAAATGTTTTCCCATGCACTGAAACTTTCGTGCATAAAATGATTTTCTCCCTGTACGTGCATTCACTACTCCACATTCCAGGGAGGGCCTGAGAACCATAGAGGTTTAAAAAAAAAGTCCTGCCTGAATGTCACACCTCTGAGCACGTTCTGTTAATTTTGTGTACTAAAAAAGAGTAGTGGAAGGGATGAAAAGAAAGGGACTGTAGCATGTGAAAAAAAATGGTTCTGATAGTCTAGCTATGGTCGAAGGCGGGACGCTAACAAACTTTATTTGCTCACATACATGCTGTAAAGTTATTGCGAAATGTCAATGCGACTAAAAAAAATCTGCAAGTGGCTTTTCTGCAAGAATAATTCACATAAGCAAACACTGGATCACAAGATTTTTTAGGCCCCGCCGCGGTGGTCTAGTTTAGTGGCTAAGGAACTCGGCGGCTGACCCGCCGGTCACGGGATCAAATCCCGGCTACGGCGGCTGCATTTCCGATGGAGGCGGAAATGTTGTAGGCCCGTGTGCTCACATTTGGGCGCACGTTAAAGAACCCCAGGTGGTCAAAATTTCCGGAGCCCTCCACTACGGCGTCTCTCACAATCATATGTTGGTTTTGGGACGTTAAACCCCACATATCGATCGAACAAGCTTTTTTTAGTGCTCTCAGCTTTCAGCGAAGATAATGCACTGTGAAAAGAGAAACGACAAAAAGGAAAGGCAGGGATGCGTGCTGATGGAAAGTATGTTTCTCTTTCTTTTATCCTGTTGTCCGAAATACTCATTTAGAAAATACGCTCGCTCATGCATTCTAAGAAATTATTTTGCTGTGTTCGCCACCACCTGGCACTACGTCAAATAAAATCGATGCTAAAAAAGCTGCAGCTTTGCGATCATTTCTTTAGAAAATAAAGTCAGAAGATTCGGACACCTTATCCTTCAATCAGCAGAAAATTTAAAGTTTCGGTAGATCTACTGATAAATCGACATCCTTAACAATACTGCTTATCGGTCTGCAGCACGCGGCACGATACCACTATTAAAGAAAGCCGCAAAGCGCACGTAGTCTAACTTGCTGATGGCGAGCTCGTTATATGCATCATATACCGTTGGCGGTGCTCAGAGCTCAGCAACTTGAGCGCGTTTTGTCATGAGTAGCGAGATGGCGCAAAGAGCACAAGTCACGTGCTCTGTAAAGATCGTCGCCCCGAGCGTTGCGAGCCGCGCGCGCCTCCCCGGGGCGTGGTTGCTCGTGCGCACGCGCTCGTATCGTGATTCAGGCGCTTTGTACCTGTTGTGCTCCCACCGGAAGCTTTAAAGACGATAGTCTTTCTTGGGGACCTTCGACGCAAAAATTTTTGTTTGTTAGTTCATTTGTCTGTTCGTCGCGCCCTTAACGGCACTCTAAAAGGCACCAGACGGCCGACCCCACCTGCAGCGCCCACCAATATTGCAAAAGATTCAGCGTTCATACTTGTGCGATTGTCAATTCAAAAACAATTATAGCGCATTCATAAGGCCGCATAACAACACGTCAATATTCTGTATGTGTGTCTTTTACTAGAAAAGGCATACATAAGTAATTCTAAGGACCATAGCGTTTATTCCGCTGCGCTGACCATGCAACACGTGCGCGAAAAGGCAAGTGTTTCCAACACTTTGCTAAGAAGACACGGTGGTGTCACCTACCCGTTGCCTTGCATTCTACACCTTATCACTACCGAGACAGGCGCGCACGCCGCGCGCTTCGTTTTACAAGATAACTGCCAGATAGCGCTCATGTCTCACGTGAAACGTGACTTGTTGCGCTCGTTGCCCTCCGCTGCATGCTCGAGGCACTCTAACGCAGCGCCTCCAAAATACAATTTACCGGTTTGCTCGCACAGAACATAAAAAAAAAACGTCTTGTTCACTTTCTCCAAAACCAAGACTATCGTCTTTCAACACGTAGATACGGGACTGATTTTTTTATAGATGACAGTCTTTCTTGGGATACTTCAACGCGAAAATTTTGGTCTGGTTATCTGTACATTTGTCGGTTTGTCCGCCGTATCGTTACCTCGAACGGCACCAAGCGATGCTCGAAACCACCAACCCCATCCGCAGCATTCACCAATATTGCTCAATTTTTAGCGTTCATACCTGTACGATTGTCAATTAAAAAGCAATTAATGCGCATATCTGAGGCACCATAACAAAAACAAGTCAATATTTTGTATGTGTGTCTTTATACTAGAGAAGGCGCACATAATTCTAAGGACCGTAGCGTTAATCACGCTGCGCTGACAGTGCAACGCGATGCTCAAAAACGCAAGTGTTTCCAACGATTTGCTAAGACTAGAGTAACTGTGTATGGTCCCTACGGGACCAGAGGAGCGCATAGGTGCGCCATCTTGCCTCGCTACCAACCAGCTATGCGGCGAAGTCACCCTCTGTTTGGTGTCACCCTCTGGGTGTGTGTGTGTGTGTGTGTGTGTGTGTGTGTGTGTGTGTGTGTGTGTGTGTGTGTGTGTGTGTGTGTGTGTGTGTGTGTGTTTACGTGTTGCATATTGACATACTAGCTCAGTTTGAGTCCTTTACACACTGTTTGCAGTGCTTGATGCCCGCTTTTCCGCCCGATTGCCAACAAGGTGCAACGTAAGAGCTGACTAAATAGCGTGGTGAAAAAAAAAGTGACATTCTTGCTGAACGTGTGGCGGAAAGGGCAGAGTGAACGTTAGCAACTTTTTTTTTGCCCTGTGACATTCACATTTCGCATATTTTTGATATTTTTGACCGGATAACAAGCGGGAGCGAGGAGGAGAAGGAAGACAAGAACAACAAGAGAGAATGCAGGGAGGTTAACCAGGCACACGCCCGGTTTGCTACCCTACACTGGGGGATTGGGAAGGGAATATAAATATGAGAGAGAGAGAGGAAAGAAAAGAGAAATAGAGAAAAGAAAGGCATCAGTCAATCTGCTGACGCGTATGCAGCGGTGGCACTGCACAAAAGTTAAAGGTGTTCACATAGGCTTGTAGTCCTCAAAAAGCACAAGACGTCTTTGATTGCTTTTTGAGCCGACGAAAGACGAGGACGGTGTTACAGTAGCATCTGCATAAAAAGTTGCCGATCGTCCAATTGTCGCAATGCGTCCGAAAGCTTCTGTCTTTCAGAGGCGAATCGAGGGCAATGGCATAGCAGATGGTCGTTGTCTTGTTCGGTGACGCAGACGTCGCATTCCGCATTGTTGGTCAATCCAATAAGGGTTGTATATGTTTTTGTGAAGGCAACCCTCATCCATAGGCGACAAAGAAGTGAAGCTTCACGCCGACGAAGTCCGGATGGAGGTCAAAGTTCCAGTCGAGGGTTTATTTGGTAGAGTCTCGTATGTCTTATGCTTGGGGTGTTCCCCTCCAGCAGACACAGACTACGTGCCAGGTGACGAAGTTGCTTCGCAGTGTCTGTCCTTGACAAAGGAATCAGAAGGGCGTGCTCTTCTTGGTGGGATGTGCGAGCCTCGTTGTCTGTGGAATTATTGCCACTGATGCCACCATGACCAGGTAGCCACTGAAACTTGACCTCGTGGCCTGTTTCTGTGACGTGGCGAAGAAGCTTGACAACCTCGTATGTTGACTGTTCGTGGCAACGTCATCGAAGGACTGACTGTATGCTCTGTAAGGCCGGTTTCGAGTCAGAAAACATAGCTCATTTACGCGGTCTCTGGGATTTGGTGTACTCTAGGGTGCCACGCAAAGCCGCAAGTTCTGCCGTAGTAGACGCAGTGATGTGTGACAGGTTGATTCGCAGAGTGATTCCTCTAGCTGGAATCACCACCACACCACCAGAACCAGACGCTGTGGTTGAACAATCGGTGTATGTGTGCACGTGGTTATTGTAAATTTCGTGCAAGAGGTGCAAGCTTAATTGTTTTATGGCTGACGAAGGTGAATTTGATTTTTTCTGTGTTCCTGCAATTGAAAGACGTACTTGCGGAAGTGTCAGGCACCACGGAGGATACACCAATTTCTCCGCAGGCGTGAAACCTCACGTAAACGATGCACGTTGCGCACAGACAATTGCACTAAACTTCGTGGGGGCCTCTCAGTAGCGAGGGTTGCCAAGTGTTGGGACGGATTCCTAGCATGTTGCCTGAGGTACGTACGCATCGTTTCAATGGTGATGTGCGTCGTGATCGAGTAGTCTTGTACAATGGCAACGGTTTCAGCTGTCAAAGCACAGTGGGATAAACCAAAGCATATCCTAAGAGCCTGCGCTTGAATATTTTAGATTGTGCGCAGGTTCGTTTCGCACGTGTTAGATATAACAGGTGTTGGGCTCGAACTTCGTGCGTTCCCCGAATACCTTATGTTACCCGCCCCGCGGCCGGCGACCCCTCGCCAACAAGGAAGCAGGGCCACCAGAATGCGGGACGATGACTGTCTGCTGGCCACAAAGGACGCGACAACTCCCGTGCCGCTGTCTGGCTCAATTATGGCGCCTTACAGGAGACCAAGCCAGGCTGCAGGTGGCCGGTACACGTGGAAGGTACACGTGGAAGGTACACGTGGAAGGTACACGTACGCGTCCGCCGGACAATCAGAATCAGCGGAGGCGACGGCATTGGCGCAAGGGCCAATTCTATTGATGGCCTGTCAGCCCGGCATCGCGGGAACTTACTCGGAGGCGCTTTTCCACGACCTGGCAACGCCCGTCGTCGACCATTCCGGGAACCGGTGTGAAAGAAACCAGAGCGACGGTGGAGAACCGATGAGTGGGCAAGAGGCGGTGGGTCTTCGAGGTTGTGGCGAGGAGAGACACATCTGTGCGTTCCGATTGGACTGTAAGAGTGGTGCATTACGATTGGACTGTAAGAGTGGTTGAATGGGGAGACAGAGGATAAAACCAGGTGTGCAGGGACAGTGAAGGGGAGAAAAGAAGGAGAAACGAATAAACGTCTCTATATCCATATGATGTCGGAGCGGTCGTTTCCTCAAGGTGCCAGCAGATGAAAAGTTCTCGTCTTCGGCTCCCTTGGCGGCAGCAGCAAATGTCGCGCAACAAGCGAGAGGCGAGTGGAAAGAACCAAACGGAACGTAACCGGCGCAGTCGACAGGATCTGCATGGCTGAACTGAGGAGGACAGCGGGGAGCGACATCGGCCGAGACTGACGACAACCACCTTCAACTGACTACCACGCTGCGGGATCAACGAAGCAAGGCTAATCCACCGGATTCCGAGGAGGAAGAGCGCACCGCAAGGCTACTTCAGGCGGGTACCTCTTGATTTTCTGTTGGGCGCAGGCGATGACAAAGCATTACAGCTTGCGAGACAGAGAAAGGAACAACTCGGAAATGAACGGGGACGGGGCAGGAAACTTGCAGGCGTTGGGAGTCGCCGACAGCGGCATGGGGGGTCATGGTAGTGGCACGTCAGATACGGCGTCGGAACAGCAGCTAGCGCTGCCCCAGCTTCAATTAAAAAAGGCTGAGGCGGAAACGGAGAAGCAGCGCTTAATGCTAGAAAGCCAGCGGCTACGAGCCCGTAATGGGGCAGAGTCCATAGAGAGCAATGACAGCGTAGCGCTTGGCGGAAGGTCAGAGGAAGACAGGCGACTGAAATTCGCAAGCTTGTTAAGGGGTGTACTGGCACCAATGCCGAATCAAGAGGCGCTTGCGCCAATGTGATTCGAGGATGTTGAGGCAACGCTCGAGTCGTATGAAGTTCCGAGCGAATGGTGGGCCGGGCTAGTTTTGCCACAGTCGAGTGAAAGGGCACGCGGGCTGCTGTGCAGGCTTACAGCAGAGGAGCGCAAAGCTTATGTTAAGCTTTAGTCAAGCATTTTGGAGGGTCTCAGGCTTTCGGCGGCGGAGTACAAGAGGCTGTTTGCAGGGTCGAAAAAGGGAGAAAGGGTGTCCTGGGATCAGTTTGCCGTGCGCCTTGAGAATTATTTCGACTATTATGTCCAGAGTTCAAAGGTAGGCACGTTCGAGGAACTCAAGCAGCTAGTCGTCGCGGAACGCTTGAAAGAATGTTTGAGCCCGGAAGCGAGAGCGCATGTCATTTGTAATCAACAGGAGTCCTTTTTACTGCCCAGTGGCGTGGCTAGGCTCGCGGAGAGATGCGAGGAGAGCGAAAGGTGCAAGGCAGCACAAAAGAAGGCAAATGCAGAGGAGTGGCAAAAGAAAGCTAAAACAGCGGTAGATACACACACGGACGGAAAAGGGAAAAGGCGATATTTTGAGTGGAAGGGTGCCGACCACATTGCCAGGAATTGCCCCAATAAGGGCTCAGGTGCAAGGCAAGGCACTAGGTCAGCAGTACAAAAAAAACGGTCCAGTGGTCGCGAGGGTGATGGCTTTTTCATTCGGGTCACAAATAGCAATGGCAGACAGGTTGTGGCAGCGCAAAGAGCAGAAACAACCCTCACTGGAAACTGTAACGCTTAAGAGCTCAGGTCGATCATTAAACGCCGTGGTAGACTCAGGAGAGGAGGTGAGCGTCATCAGAAAGGCAGTGGTACCTCAGTACGATGGTACGGGTTCGCAGATAAAGTTGACGGGAGCGTTCGGGCAACAGGTAACCGCTGAGTTGGCTTACGTGCCGCTCATAGCTACTGAAGGAAGTCCTTACGTGATGTCCGAGGCGGTGCAGTCGGCCGTGCTTTGTGCAATCACAGATAAGCTGCTAGACGGCACCGACGCGCTGATCACGCCCAACGATTACGCACAGCTTCTCGAGGAAAGGGTTAAACGTGACATAGTGTCAGACGAGTGTTCAGCAGTCGAGGAGACCGAAGCTATAGTAGAGCTGTCAGATGAGGCATGCGAGGAGCAACGGGCGACGGCAGGCGTCATAACCGCGGAGAGCAACAGCGAAAGTTCCGAGCTGGTCAAAAGCAAACCACAGGAGTTTCGTGAGGCTCAGGAAGCAGACCCGGCTTTGCGAGATGCTTGGGCGCAGGCAAAGGCCGGAACGCATGGCATGCTCGTTCAAGACGAGCTATTGTATCATCAGGAACACCTCGCGGGTCGCATCTGCAAACAGTTAGTGCTACCATCACACAGGCACAAAGAATTGCTAAAAATGGCTCATGATTCACCATGGGCAGGTCATTTAGGAGAGCGAAAAACACTACAACGAGTGAAAGCTCATTTTACTGGCCGCAGATGTCGCGAGACGTAAAGGAGTACCGTAGGTCATGCCATGGATGCCAGGTGAAATCGCCGACGAGGCAGATAGATAGGGTTCCGATAAAGCCCCTGGCCAGGCCCAGCGCGCCGTTTCAGACAGTAAACATAGACTGCATTGGTCCTATGGTACCCCCTTCGGCTAGAGGTCACCGCTATGCTCTTTGTGTCGTAGACTTACATACCAGATGGCCAGAGGTGGTATGCCTCCGTTCACTAACGGCAAAGGCTACAGGTGACGCGTTACTGCAGATATTTTCTCAACACGGGGTGCCAGAGACAATTTGCTCAGATCAGGGCACCAATTTTACGTCAAGGTTGACACAGGAGATGCTGCAAAGACTGGGGGCAACACCGAGATTTTCCACGCCCAATCACCCGCAAAGCAACGGCTTAGTCGAGTGCTGGAACGGCACCTTCAAAAGAATGCTTTCTCACATAGTCAGCGAACATGGACGCGAGTGGGATAGAATGATTCCGTTTTGTTACTGGCATATCGTGAGGTCCCACATGCGACTACAGGGCGGTCACCGTTCGAGTTCATGTACGGGCGGGTGCCGAACGGGCCCCTATCCATTCTCAAAAGGACTTGGTCAGGAGACTGGGAAGTGCCGGAATCATTGGGTATGCCAGCTGCGGAAGATCTTGCGAAGCTCCGAAGTAGTTTGGAAGAAGCTAGCGAAGGAGCCGCCCGACAGAGTGAAGTCACTCAGAAGGAGTACGTAGGACGCTATAACTTGAGGGCCACAGACAAACAGTTTGTCACGGGGGACCAAGTACTATGGCTCGAGAAGGAAGGAGAGGGAAAGCTAGTGGCGAAGTGGAAGGGACCGATCACAGTGGTCGCAAAACTGCGACCGTACAGTTATTTGAGCTCGAGGACGGTTCACGCAGAACCATTCACGCTAACAAGCTTCGCGCTTATCAAGCCCGAGTAACTGCAGTAGGAGTGATATTCGAAGGCGATCAGGCAACGCTGCAGCTTGATGAGGTAGCACACCTGGAGCCCACACAGAGAGGAAAGCTGCGAGACCTAATCACGAGGCACGCGAGGGTATTCGCAAACAAACCCGGCACCTGCAAAGTGGGAATTCATAAAATACGAATCAAAGCAGGAGAGCAATCGAGGCGCGCATACCCATACAGAGTGCCGGTGGCGCTGGTGAACGAAGTAGAGAGGCAGGTAAATGAGCTCCAGCAGTGGGGATTGATATACCCGGTTGAAAGCCCGCACGCGTATCCACTGGTCTGCATATCAAAGAAGGACGGTGGCATCCGCATCTGTTGCGATTACAGGAGACTCAACGAAATAACAGAGACATACGCATTTCCCATGAGCGTGGCGACTGATCTGTTATACCAAGTAGCGAAGGCTAAGTACATAACTCTGCTAGATATGTTCAGGGGTTACTGGCAAATACCTCTCGACGAGGACGCGCAGGTTTGTACTGCTTTTGCCACTCCCTCAGGCCAGTACGCACGGAGAGTGATGCCCTTTGGGTTAAAGAATGCCGCCAGTACCTATCAGAGGGTCATCAATAGTATACTGGCTCCGAATAGACATTATGCTTGCGCTTACATTGACGATGTAGCGATATACTCCGAGAACTGGAACGAGCACCTGGAACATTTAGACAAGGTGCTTGTGTCCCTAGCGAATACAGGGTTGACGCTCAACGTAAGCAAATGTCGGTTTGCACAACAAGAAGTGAAATTCTTGGGGCATATTGTGGGACCAGGCAAGCACGGGGCCGATCCAGAGAAGGTCAGGGCGATAAAGGAGATCCCGGCTCCCGAAACAAAGGGACAGCTTCGTAGTTTCTTAGGGCTATCCAACTATTATAGGGACTATGTGCCCGAGTACTCCAAAGTCGTTATGCCTCTGACTAACCTAACTGGCCGACGTATTCCGCAGAAATTACCTTGGAATACAGAGGCGCAGGAAGCTTTTGACAAGGTGAAAAACTGTCTAGGGCAGGCGTCGGCGTTGCAGGCACCAGACCCGGGGAAAGAATTTATCCTCCCCACAGATGCATCTGATTACGCCGTTGGTGCGTGCCTGGCACAGCAGGATCTGGTGGGCAAGGAGCGCCCTATCGCTTTTCTGAGCAAGAAGCTTAGCCCGGCTCAGACCCGATGGGCCACAATATAAAAGGAAGCTTATGCAATCATTTCGGCACTGGGAAAGTTGGATGTTTGGCTGTTTGGCGCTAAAATCAAGGTGATTACCGATCATAACCCACTCAAACTTCTGACTCTAACCACTCCGCAGAGCGCTAGGCTGACACGCTGGGCGTTGGCACTACAGAAGTATAACCTGAAAATTGAACACAAAAAGGGGTGTCTACACGCTAATGCCGACACAATGTCGCGGTTAGTGACTCCTAATGATGACGCATAAAAGGGACGGGGAGTTAAGGGGATGTATGCTTTGTTAGCGCGTGCGCGCGACGGAGTCAACGAGGTACGAGTTACAGTTGGTGCATCACGTGTCGAGCCAGTGAACATGTGCGCATATGTGGTTGTGTTTGTGTCGCATGTCATAGATACAGTGCAACACAGTTGGAGGAGAGGTGTTGGGCTCGAACTTCGTGCGTTCCCCGAATACCTTATGTTACCCACCCCGCGGCCGGCGACCCCTCGCCAACAAGGAAGCAGGGCCACCGGAATGCGGGACGATGACTGTCTGCTGGCCACAAAGGACGCGACAACTCCCGTGCCCCTGTCGGGCTCAATTATGGCGCCTTACAGGAGACCAAGCCAGGCTGCAGGTGGCCGGTACACGTGGAAGGTACACGTGGAAGGTACACGTGGGAGGTACACGTGGAAGGTACACGTACGCGTCCGCCGGACAATCAGAATCAGCGGAGGCGACGGCATTGGCGCAAGGGCCAATTCTATTGATGGCCTGTCAGCCCGGCATCGCGGGAACTTACTCGGAGGCGCTTTTCCACGACCTGGCAACGCCCGTCGTTGACCATTCCGGGAACCGGTGTGAAAGAAACCAGAGCGACGGTGGAGAACCGATGAGTGGGCAAGAGGCGGTGGGTCTTCGAGGTTGTGGCGAGGAGAGACACATCTGTGCGTTCCGATTGGACTGTAAGAGTGGTGCGTTACGATTGGACTGTAAGAGTGGTTGAATGGGGAAACAGGGGATAAAACCAGGGGTGCAGGGACAGTGAAGGGGAGAAAAGAAGGAGAAACGAATAAACGTCTCTATATCCATATGATGTCGGAGCGGTCGTTTCCTCAAGGTGCCAGCAGATGAAAAGTTCTCGTCTTCGGCTTCCTTGGCGGCAGCAGCAAATGTCGCGCAACAAGCGAGAGGCGAGTGGAAAGAACCAAATGGAACGTAACTACAGGTATGCTGTACCGCAGGAATCCAATAAATAATGCCTTGTAAACTGTAACATAGACTCTACAGACACTCCCCAACTTTCTTCCGGCAAGGAACTCGAACAAGTGACACATGGCGGTCAGCCGCTTCTTCACGTAGTTTACGTTTGGGGTCCAATACAGGTTTCGTTTGATTATGACTCCCAAGAACCTGTGACTACGGCTGTATGACACCAATTGCTTGTTATTTGATATGCCGTAAGCGGACAATGGCTTTCTGGTGAAAGCCATGACTGCACACTTTCCACTTGCGATTTCGAGCCCTTGTTTACGTAGGTGGTGCAATGTCACTGATGCTGCCTTCTGAAGTCGAGCGCGAAGTTGAAGTCGAGTCGCACCTGATGTCCACACAGAGATGTCATCAGCATAAATGGAAAGTCGGTTGCTTGCCAACTAGTCCAACGAGTGTTGTACTGAACAGCGTCGGGCTTAGCACTCCGCCTTGCGGGACTCCTCGGCTACAGTAATACTCGGGTGTCGGGTCGATCATTCTCTGTCTGCACGTGAAATGACCTATTCTGTAGGTAGCTCTGAACCCACATGTATATCTTGCCACCGAGTCCCACTCCTTCTAATGCGCTGAGAATTGCATCGTGGGTGACATTGTCGTAAGCCCCCTTAACGTCAAGAAACAGAGCAGCAGATAACCGTTTGCAGGCTTTCTGGTGTTCTACATATGTCACCAAGTCAACTACGTTGTCAATTGATGAGCGGCCTCGCCTGAACCCGGCATGGCATCTGGATATATTTCGTAGAACTCTAAGTACTATTCCAAGCGCGTTAAAATCATTATTTCTGTAACTGTTCCCACGCAGCTCGCGAGGGCAATCAGGTGGAAAGAGGAAATGTTCAAAGGTGATTTGCCGGCTTTGAGAAATGGAATCAAGCGATTTGACTTCCATTCCTGTGGAACCATGACAGTTTGCCAGGAGTCGTTGTATAGCCGCAAGAGTGCCTTTCGAGCGTGATCTCCTAGGTGACACAGAGCGCAGTAGATGATGCCGTCAGGTCCTGGCGCTTAAGAACGTCTACACAAAGCAAGCGCAGCCTTTAGTTCTTCCATTGAAAAGAGACACTCCATTCAGGGATCACGTGAGGATACAGAACAGTCGGGCGTCTTCGCCCTAGTTTAATTTGCCCTGCAGGCGAAAGATTCTGCGACGTCAATCTCTTCGCAGCGTAAGTGAAGTCCCACAAATTTAAACGGGTAGCGCTGAGTAATGGTTGTACGAAGACCCCGGACAGTTCTCCAGATTAGTGACAGAGGCTTTCTGGGATCCAAAGACTCGCAAAAAGATACCCATCGTCGCTTATCCAACTTGTCCATGTGAGGCTGTATTTCCTTTTGTGTGCTTCTGGCCACTTTCAGGTAATCAAAGGACTTCGTGCGTCTATAACGTCGTTCTGCACGACGAAGAATCACTCGGAGTTTCTCGAGTTCAATGTCCATATCACTGCGAGCTCACCGAATGCGTGGTGAACTGTAGGGCAATCTTCAATGCGTCCTCTGGGTTGAAGGTTGAGCCGCCAACATAGCCTTTCATGATTAACTTGTATTTTTGCCAATCGATGCACTGGACGGCTCTGGAGGACTTGAGACTTAGAAAGCCGTTATCTTCAGGTATGTTGGGATGTGGTCACTACCCCTTGTTTCCAAATACGAAAACCAGTGCACTTTTCTGGCGAACGAGCGTGAGACGAAAGTGAGGACCAGGCAACTACTATAGGCCGATTCATGCAGATAAGTAGGGCTGTCGTCATTCACGAGGATAAGTTCACATTGAGAAGCGAAAGACACTAACTGTCCACCTCTAGTGTTGACCCTGGAGCTTCCCCGTAAGTAGTGGGGGGCATTGAAGTCGCCAGTTATCACCAATGGCTGGAGAGTTGAATTCAAAATTCCGCGCAAGCGCTCACGGTCTAGACGATTTGATAGAAGTAAGTAGGCTCCGATGGTTGTGAATGTGGTCTTCTTGTTTTTTACCGTTAGGCAAACGTACTGGTTTTTTTTTTCGTGAGGGGGTACAGGGTGACGAACATAAGTTAAGTCGCGCCGTATGAACACAACAATCTTGCTGCGTTCTCCGTGGGTAGTGGAAGGCATTAAACACTCATATCCAGACAGTCTCACGTGAGCTGACAGGTTCGGTTCACAAATCACAATTATAGAGAAATGGTTCGTGAATACATACTGCCGGAAGTCGGACATACGTGCCCTAAGCCCTATGGCATTCCACTGAAGGGCAGATGAGTACTTGACCTCCTCTCGAAAGGATAACATGTCGTGAGCCATAGTTTTACCTTAGAGCTGCAAGCACCGGACTCAAAAAGTGTCCAGCACCTGGAGTGCGCTTTGAGCTAGCAGGGTGTTCATATTGCTTATGAGCATGCGCATTGCACTCATAAAGGTCTGCAACAGGTTAATGATCTGGCGATCCTCAGTTGTCTTTGCATCAGTGGTTCGTCCGGGCATCGAGTTTGGCGGGATTTGAGGCACCTCTGAATCAAGCTGTGTTCGTGGAAGGGATGGCCACCCTTCCCGAGGGGGGAGTGTTGACCCGGTTATTGTTTCCGGTGTATCCGTCTTCACAGAGCTTGATGATGGGTGGTCAGTTGTTTTTGCGGGAGATGGCGAGTCTCTATCGGCAAATGTCACGTTTCATGATGATCTTTTGTGGTGATGCCGACGTCGCCTGACAGTAGCAGCAGCTTCTCTACACGTTGAATTGTCACGCACCAAGCGTTTCAGCACCGCACGCTCATTTCGCACTCACGGGCAATCATTAGACGACGCTTTATGAGCGCCGTGGAAGTTGGAGCATTTGAACGCAGTTGCGTGGCAGGTGTCTTCTGAATGAGGTTCAGCACACCGCGGGTACACAATATTGCTGGTACATGCTCCTTTTACATGTTCCATCTTGAAACACCTGTAGCATTGTAAGGGCTTCGGTGTGTATAGACGGACCTGGTGGCGAACGTGGCCAACTTTGACGCGTGGTGGAAGACTGTCTCCCTCGAAAACAATCTTCAGGCAACGGACCAACCGAGCCTTGCGTTGTGCTTGATGAGGATGTCGTCTGTAGTTTGCTTTATCAAGATAGGAAAATTGTCAGCGGGAATGGAAACGTCCACGTCATAAATGACGCCAACACTGTCCTTGCAGTCAGTGGAAATCACTGATTTGACTGCGACTCTGTCGATATCCGTGGTGTTTTGTAGGCTTTGCAGCGCACTACAGTGTAGAACATCAACTGCCAGAACATTCTTCCGTAAGTTAATCCTCACGTAATTAATCTCGTTTGGAGCGAGTCTTTCAAAGCATGCAGAGAGAACTTGCCTGCTAAGCCGCCGTAGGTTGCCTGAAGGGTCCACAGCCATGAAGAGTATAGTGTGCGGCCAACGCTGCGCGGTAGCCTGCACGGTGGATAAACTCGCTATCGACGATGTTCGTAGCAGTATTCTTTTTGCATTGCGGCTCATGACGACTGTGTAGTCGTCATCCGATGACTCGAAGCCGTCTGAGTAGAACTCCGTTGTCTCGCTGTCTGTGCCGCTTGAGGTGATCTCACGTTTCGTAGCCGCTGCCTGACGTAGCGGTTGTCCATGTCGAAGATACTGAGAGGCTATTTCATCCATTCTCGCAAGGAGGGAGCGGCAGCTCCCAGAATTTTCGGAAAAACAAATAAAAAATTGGAGACATGGGTACAAGCGTCACTCTATGAAAAAGAGCGATAACGAGCGGGAAGATTTAGTATATTAACGTTACGCTGGTGAAATATGCAACATTCGTTGACGTTGACGGTTCATGAAATCAGCCGATACGTCTCGGCGAATATAACCCAATGATGAGCTATTCCTTAGGGTTTTGAAGTGCGTAAGAGCATAACGGTGCACTCTTTGCACAATTCGCATTGTGTAACGCACGCTTGTTACTTCACTGTTTTAAAACAATTGATTACACACGTAAACGCAATATTTACTCGATTTGCGGCCTAGGAAAAGTCAGTTTAGAGAATGGCGCGCACATTTGGTGTAGCTTTGCGGTAGAGTACTCTGCTGCCACACAAAAGAATCTGGTACGATTCCCAAGTCAGACGTGCATGTTTTTTGTACGCTTTTTTCTTTTCTTTTGATTTAATTCAATAGTGATTACGGACACCGGTGGTGGCGAACATCTACGGCACCGGAGTCGGCCCTTGCGATCTCACAAGATAAAATTCAGCGACATCAGCAACCGCGTCCTTGTAGCTACGTCAGTGGCTACGACAGTGGTAAATAAATATATTTTCTTTGTATGAAGTTAGGTAATCTGGCTCCCTTTGAACAAATATAAATGCGCGACAAAGAACAGCGCGGTTCTCTTTAAGCTTGTACACCCCAAACGAAGGAGCACTCAGCAGCTAGTAAAACATCATTTAACAGTGTACCCTGTCATTGTAACATTCCGATAGCAGTGATGGTAGAACTGGAGACCTGGTGCGCACATAGAACTGATCCACAGTCACCCGCACGCATCCATGAACCGCATTCAGACAAAGCGCGAAGACCAGCCTGATTCGCTTTGAACTTGACTGGCGATGATTCGCGCCAATGCAGTGGCGGCGTCGGAAAACGCAAAATTGGCCTGAGCATCAGCTTCTCCGCAATGTAAGGTTGCTGGCGGCGCCGGCGGCGTTGGAAAACAGTTGCGCTACTCTGGTCCTGTAGGGATCATATACAGTTGCTCTAGCTAAGACGACACTGTGGTGGCACCTGCCCGTCGCTTTGCGTTCTACAGCTTACCGCCTCCGAGACAGGCGCGCATCTTTCTCCGTGGACGCACGCCTTCCTTTGTTTTTGAAGATAACTGCCAGATAGCGCTCGTGTCTAACGTGCCTCGATGCGCTGTTCGCATTCGCTGCACGGATCGGGACTCTCTAACGCAGTGCTTCTAGAAAACAATTTACCGATTTTCTCTCGCAGAACATGAAATAAACGACGTTTTGTTCACTCTCTCCACACGCAAGGTTATCGTCTTTCGACGACATTTGCAATGAAACATGCAGATACGGGGCCAATGTGTGTGTGTGTGTGTGTGTGTGTGTGTGTGTGTGTGTGTGTGTGTGTGTGTGTGTGTGTGTGTGTGTGTGTGTGTGTGTGTGTGTGTGTGTGTGTGTGTGTGTGTGTGTGTGTGTGTGTGTGTGTGTGTGTGTGTGTGTGTGTGTGTGTGTGTGTGTGTGTGTGTGTGTGTGTGTGTGTGTGTGTGTGTGTGTGTGTGTGTGTGTGTGTGTGTGTGTGTGTGTGTGTGTGTGTGTGTGTGTGTGTGTGTGTGTGTGTGTGTGTGTGTGTGTGTGTGTGTGTGTGTGTGTGTGTGTGTGTGTGTGTGTGTGTGTGTGTGTGTGTGTGTGTGTGTGTGTGTGTGTGTGTGTGTGTGTGTGTGTGTGTGTGTGTGTGTGTGTGTGTGTGTGTGTGTGTGTGTGTGTGTGTGTGTGTGTGTGTGTGTGTGTGTGTGTGTGTGTGTGTGTGTGTGTGTGTGTGTGTGTGTGTGTGTGTGTGTGTGTGTGTGTGTGTGTGTGTGTGTGTGTGTGTGTGTGTGTGTGTGTGTGTGTGTGTGTGTTAAAGTGATCAAAGAGAGCACAAAGGTCATTTCGCTCAATGCCGGGTTTGCTAAAGGAGCATGCTGCTTACACACGAACAAGTATTGTGACAGTTGTTAGCACTCATTCTGTGTATACTTGTGCATTCTTTTTGCGCATCTTTCTCTTTGCAAATGTCAGCCTCGGTGAAATGGTGGCTAGGATGCTCGGCTACTGACCAGAATTGCGCCCGTTCAATCACGGCCGCGCGGTCGCATTTCAATGAAAGCGAAATAATAAATGCTCGCATACTGTGCGATGTCCGTGCACGTTGAAGAACCCCGGGCGGTCGAAACTTCCGGAGCCCTCCACTACGGCGTCTCTCATAATCATATGGTGGTTTTGATATTTGAAACGCCAGATATTGTTATTGTTATTATTACTATTATTATTATATCTGTTTGAACAGGTCGCTTCAGGAGGAGGTAAGTTCATTTACAGAAAGGCAGAGAGGTCGGCCTGAGCGATAGCTTGCTCTAGCCTGCTACTCTACACTGGGGGAAGGGAAAGGGGAAAAGAAAGATTAATGGATGACGATGGTGAGATAGAGAGGTGAGTATGTAGTGTTCTTTCTAGCTGAGACACATTTTATAGCCGCGCACATAGTCCAGTTGTTTCTAAAGAGGTAATAACTGCTCTTGTGACCGCAGTTGCACTGTTGGTGTCTGGCCAAGGGCCCAACATGGTCTCATCAGTTAATTACCTACTGCGATATAGTTCAGCAGAAGAAATCAGTGTTTGTCGTTCACGTGCGTATGCTGGGCAGACACAAAATATGTGCTCTAGTGTTTCTGGCAAATCACAGTGTTCACAATTAGGACCGGTGTCACTGCGACCGATGACATGTGCGTAACGTCTGGTGTACGCTACACCAAGACGAGTGCGGTGGATCATACTTGTGAGTTGCCGTTTCAATTTAGGAGGCATGCGGAACCTCATTTCCGGGTCCCATTTGTGAAGTCGCTGGTGTCGCCGTTCCGGTTTGGTCCAGTGCTGAAGTGTGTAGCTGCGCACCACGCAGCGAAGCAGGGCGTTCGTGTCAGCTCGTGAAAACGCAATGCGTACTTCAGGGGCACTGCCTAAGGCATTTTTAGCTTCAGCGCCTGCCTCTTCGTTTCCCATCACGCCGTAATGAGCGGGAATCCACTGGAAAGTTATAAGATGGCCATTTGTTGAAGCAACCTGAATAAGTTCTGTGATTTCTATTGCCAAGCTGTAATACGGGCCTTGCTTTATGATGCAATTAATGGTTTGCAAAGCGGGTTTGGCATCACAGAAAATCCTCCAGGCTCGAGGTCGCTCTCCGGAAATAAACCTTATTGCCTCTCGGATAGCGACAAGCTCTGCGGCCGTTGATGTGGTTTTATGGTGCACTTTGAATCGTCGAGCGATATCCATGTCTTGGATGACAAAGGCTGCGGCGGAGGTGTTTAGCGTGGTTGATCCATCGGTGTACACGTGCAGAGAATCACTGTACGTTGTATAAATGTGATATAGGGTCAGTTGTCTGAGGCCAACAGAAGAAATGAGCGACTTCTTCGTAATTCCAGGGATCGTAAAAAAGATAGGTGGTTTAGGCAGGACCCATGGAGGCACTGCAGGGGCATTTGGCGGAGAAAACTTTGTTAGTATAATATTTTCATGCCGCGATATTACTCTTGAGAAACTGCAATCTGGGTGAGTGGCGGGTAGTACTGACAGTGGGTGCTGTCTGTGTCGGCTCAGTAATCAGAGGTGAACTCTAAGTGGCTCGCAGAGCATGTATACACTGACAAGCCCGAGCCTCTGCGATTGTCCCATTTGTTGAAGTACAGCGCGGTAGACCCAAGCATCTTCGTAACAATTGAGCTTGAACACTCGCTAGTGTCTTCACACAACTAGGTCTCATATTGGAAAGCACCGGCATGCTGTATCGAATGTATCCCACAAATAGAGCATTGTACAATTGAAGTAGCGATGATTCTGATGGGCCCCATCTTGCTCCTGCTATATATACATGGCGAAAAATGAGAGCAAAGCTCTTCAATTTAGATTTAAGTACTGCGACATGCCTCGTCCACGATAGATCTCTGTGTACGACAACCCCAAGGAACTTGTGGTGCGTTACAGCAGGTATCGATGTCCCATTAATAAATATCGGGTATTGCGACATATGCTTGCGCATGAACGCAAGCACTGCGCATTTGTCGATTAAAAGAGTGAGCCCCTGACGTCGTAGATATTTGTATGTGATCGTCACTGCACGCTGCAGTCGAGCTCGCAATTGCGGACGAGTAGTTCCGGATGCTCATATGCATATGTCATCAGCGTATGCAGTAATCTTCACCGTGCTGGGAAGTTCTGGTGCTAGGCCGATCATTGTGACATTGAATAGGATCGGGCTGAGAACTTCTCCTTGGGGAACACCACGATGAACCTTATATCGATCGGTGTCTCCGTTACTTGTCGTCATGTAAATGGTGCGGTCCCTAAGGTAGCTAAAAATCCAAGCGTACAGTCGTCCACCGATGTCGAAATCTTCCAGTGCGTCAAGGATCGCATAATGCAGCACATTATCGTAGGCACCCTTAATGTCTAAGAAGACCGCCGCCACTAGTCTGCGTCGGCTTCTTTCCTCTTCAACGCTGGGGATCAAGTCGACCACACCATCAATGGCAGATCGGCCTCTTCTGAAGCCGTTCATAAATGCAGGAAAGGAGTTGTTGCTCTCTAGAAGCCACTCTAATCGTGCCAGTACCATTCTTTCCATCACTTTTCCGACGCAGCTGGCTAACGCGATTGGTCTGTAGGAGGAAAGTGCATAAGGACACTTCCCCGGCTTAAGCAATGCAATAATGCGACTGCATTTACAATTAGCTGGGACTTCTCCTGACTCCCATGAGGTGTTATAATGAGATAACAGGATACGTCGTGCTTCTGTATCAAGATGATTGAGTGCAGCATACGTGATTCCGTCAGGTCCTGGTGCTGATGATCGGCGGGAGGCAGAAATCGCAGCGTCAAGCTCATGTATTGTAAAACGTACATCAAGGCGCTCGTCAGACGATGGAGGCGCAATGGTAGTAAGAAGCTCATTAGGGGCGAGACCATCAGTGGTGTCCACGATGAGGCTACAGTAGTCACTGGCTATCTCAATTTCTGTCCGTCCCTGATGTAGAGCAACAGTTTGAAATGGTTGACGTTGTTGGGGAGTTGTCTGCAAACTTCGTACCACCCTCCAGATCTTAGACAGAGGTTGCCTGGGGTCCAGAGATCCACAGAAATTTCTCCAACGTTGCCTGTCAATATTGTCAAGATGCCGAAGAACATGTCGTTGAGCTCGACGACATGTCGCTTTAACTGTCGAGCTGTGACAATTGTTAGGCTGTGCTTGTCTTGTGCATGCTCATTTCGGGCCTCCCTTCTGCTTGACGTGCGAGCTGCAAGTTTTGAGCTGCTTGGCGTGCTTCGCGCGCGTGACATTACCGTTTCTTGCTGCAGCATTCATTTTTTCACCCTTGTGGTCAAACATTGAACAATAAACGCTTAACTACCTCCGCGAAGGCACGTTTCACTCTCATATTATACGATTTCCTGAACTGAGGGATCAAGTACGTTTTTTTAATTGATTTCGCACAAAGAAGGCTGCTTCTCTATCATGCACATAACTCTCACTTCTTTCATCATCCCTATGCTGCTGTAATATATCAGATGCCTGCACATAGGTAAGTGTGTGAGATTGGCGAATACACATCGATACATGTCGAACATGCTTGCAGTCAGCCCTTTATTACATTGTAACTGCTCGGTAACCAGACAAAAACGACACTGGTGTATATGAAACTGTCGAGTGTGAATTCTAAGCGCAGAAGTTCAGCTGTTTTTACTTTGCGACAAGTTTAGTAAATGCGCATGCGTCAAGGTACCGCTGCGCGGGGAGAATGAGAGTATTGAATTTTATAGCTTTCGCATGAACGTGTCGTGGTAAACCTGATGCCCCCAACTTCGGCCGCCGCTGGCTAACTCGAACGCTGCGGTGGACTATAAGGGACCATTTTAGAGTCCACTAGACCGTCCCACACACATAGTGTGGCATCGATCAGAGCACGTCGCCTTCTCCCAAGGCTCGCGGGCCAACCGACTTTGTCGTGCCAGTGTGCGAGACGGATTCATTTCGCTATCACAAGAAGCGCAAGGAGGAGTAAGGAATTGCAAACGCCAACACAGCGGCTCGATCGGTGGCTGTTATCTTGCAAAACTCCTTTGGGCTGTCTATCTTTTGCTTTTCGTTCGCTCTATCGGTTGCGTCGCTCAACGCAGAAGCGTTCACCTATGACCTGCGCTTTGAAACATACGAATTCTCTTTTTCAGGGACTTCGGCCAGCAGTTTATACAACTCTTACGCAAAAATCCACCTGGCGTTATTCTGTTACGCACGAATAGTTACTGCACAAGTCTATCCTAAGACCGGTCAGAAGTGCAAAGCGAACGTGATCGATGCCTCTCTCTCTCTCTCTCTCTCTCTCTCTCTATATATATATATATATATATATATATATATATATATATATATATATATATATATATATATATATATATATATATAGAGAGAGAGAGAGAGAGAGAGAGAGAGGCATCGCATATATATATATATATAGAGGCATATACACATAGAGGCTGATATATATATATATATATATATATATATATATATATATATATATATATATATATATATATATATATATATATATCTTTAATACAAAAAAGCGAAGCGTTTCACGGTACTTCAATTTTTAGTCACTCACCTTGTAACCGATAAACGAAGGTAATACAACACCAGAAGGTCCTGGCTACAAGAGGCGCTCTCATGGCTCTCCTAACGCTATTGTCTCATGCACGGCGACGCATAACTGCGCGACAACTGTCGTCTGCGAATCGCATCTGAAGAAGTGTCGCCCTTCGTTTGTACTGCACAGTGTGCTGTCACATCATCTTGGTCGCTTTCAAGATTTTGAAAGACTTCTATGTATTCTCTATGTAACTTTCCTGGCCATCTTCTAGCACCTGCACACCTTATTGTAATGCACGAGAAGAACGACACTGTACAACAGCTTGCTCGAAGTGCATTGCTGCTGCGTTTGATAGTGAGTACATATCGCTGAATGTAAGCGTATAAAATATACTAACATCACATTTTTATTAGGTGGGCTAGATATTTTTATGTGAAGCTTTGCAGTACGACTGATAAAACAGGTTTTTATTTATAATTCCTTATCGCTTATTCCTATCGTTTAACGCGCGCAGACGGTGCTGTTATGTGTACACCAACCCGATAAGGCCCATAACATGCAGTTGTAGTTCTCATGTTCTGCAACCTTCTCGAACTAGGTATATACATCGCTTTCCGGCTGTCAATGTTTGGTGCTACACTGGTAGGTAGTGATTAACAGCATAAACACAGCTGTGTAGAGTTAAGCGCGCAGAGTGAAATGCATTGAAAGAGACTGACACCTTTGTTTACGATGGGCAAAGCATGATACCATGTTGAATAAGCGCCGCACAGATGATGGATTTCCCACTTAGGCGCACCGGCATCGAAGGTGATTGTTGAGAAAGAACCTCTCCGAGTGGCGTTGATTAGTCGGTATCAAGTGGCAGTATGGATGCTTGAGGAGTTTTCGCCGCATTTTGTCCACGCTTCACCCCATCTCCTATCTGGGTCGGTCCACCTCACCCTTTTTCCTCCTCGTCACTCTCGCAATGTTCAAGTGCTTTTTGATCACGCAATGATAGGCGCGTAAACAAAGCGCCAGTCTACTTTTTGCTGCCAAGCTGTGTACGTGCGCATCACTCGCCTGTAGTAAGCCGGACAACCGATACTTCTTTTAAAAAAGTATTCGGCATTCAGGCAGGGGACACATGTTTCTAACCACGCAGTTTGAGTTGCGCGCTGTGAATTCTTATGCTGACACATGAATTATTTGGATATTCCATGTAATTTTCGTGCGTTTCTCGTGAGGTTTCATAATTTCTACGTCTGACTGCATAGTATATCAAGCTGGAACCAGCATGTTTAAGAACTTTTACCGACGCTGTCTATCACGCAGATCGCATACTCGCGATGGTGACACTATAGCACAGTGTCTCCGTGACGCAGAGCCCTACCTGCTTCTGTATCTTGTAGAATATGGAAGCAAGGTGAGCTCTGTGTTTGTACGAACTTTCTGAATAAGCGGGATCCTTCAGTTGCTTTTATGCTTTAAGCGTACAGTTATAAACTTCGCGTTTTTTTTTTTTTTGAGGGGCGAAGCTCCTTATGGCGTGGCTTGTGCGTCCCCATTGTGTGTAACCACCCCTCACTAATTCTTGAACCGGCCATAGAGGGCG
The DNA here is from genome assembly GCF_043290135.1 of Rhipicephalus microplus. NCBI lineage: Eukaryota > Metazoa > Arthropoda > Arachnida > Ixodida > Ixodidae > Rhipicephalus > Rhipicephalus microplus. The sequence goes on along the minus strand of NC_134702.1, from coordinate 137,634,867 downwards.
GTACTTGTACTATACGCTGACAAATGCAAATGGTACGACTCTAGAGGGCGTTACTTGAAGAAAAGTATTGACGCCACACGTACGGAAGGAGAGAGAGACGATCGCGCGACTGCAGAGAGAGAGAGAGAGAGAGAATACACTTTTATTAATAACAAATGCACACTGAGCCTTCTTTGGGTGGGGCCCTCAGTCCAGGGCTCCATTGCCTTGCGCGACCCTGCGAGCCCGCTGGACCAGCTGCTGCTGTTCCTGCCGGCGTAAGCTGAGCAGTGCGGACTCTCAAGAGGAAGGGGTTGGGAATGGGAGGAACGCCCTGTGGGGCAGAGCATTCCTATGTGGAGTGGTACACTGTCGGTACGGATCCACAGAAGGGGCAGTAGGTGTGGTAGAGTGTCGGATGAAAGCGATTTAGCATATAAAGGCAAGGAAATGAATTGGTCTGTAGTTGCCGCCAAGCTACAGCATCTGCTCCGTTAAGTGAAGGATGAGGGGGAGGATACGTATAACGGCTCTGTCGGTAGTACTCCAGCGTAGCGTTGCAGGTCAGTGGCTCTGTCAATGCGTCGTCTTGGTTGGACAGCTCTTCCAATGGAGCTCGGCCGGTCAGCTCTCGGGCAACCGCATGAACGCGTTTATTACCATGGAGGCGTGTCCAGGAGTCCAGACAATATGCACAGGACGTAATGCGGACGGTGAGACAGAAGAGAGGATATTGTGTGTATGTGCAGCCACAAGTCCTTGAGTGAAAGCACGGCAAGCAGCTTGTGAATCTGTTACAATAGTGACAGGGGAGTCATGTGAAAGTGTCGTAGCGTGAACAATTGCCAGAGCAAGAGCTCCCTCCTCTGCCAGACCACCGTTTTTAGCGCGAAGTGTGGCAGGCGCCACAAAGGCGTCTGTGTCATCTGTCAGGGGTGACACATGGCTGACTTCTCTGGGTAGTGTGCTGCATCAGTGTAAAATACTTGTAAGTCTGAGGTACCATCACCAAAGACGCGTGTCATAGCCTGAACTCGGGCACGTCGACGACCAGCGTGGCGGGAGGGATTCATATTGCGTGGAATCGGAGGCACCTTGATGAGTGCGCGGACAGTAGAAGCAAGTTTATGTCGCGGTACTTGTGCGGGTTTTTTGGCAATCGGGTAGCCAAGACGAGACAGGATGGCGCAGCCCTGACGGGTCTGCCTGAGCCGTTGGAGCTGACTGTTGTGCTGGGCCTCGATGAGTTTAGTTACGGTGTATTGGACTCCTAGTTGAAGGAGGCGTTGTGTAAATGCGTGTGGAGGTAAGCTGAGAGCCGCCTTCACAGCTGTCCGTAGAAGGATGTCCATCTTTTTTATTTGAGCTAGGGTGAGGTTGTGAAAGGGAAGATGATAGGTGAGCCGACTAACTATGAGTGCTTGTACTAAGCGGAGGACATCCTTCTCACAGAGGCCTCTCCTGCGATTGGTGATGCGTTGGATCATGTGTGTAATTTGAATTATCTGCTGAGCCAGAAGTTGTGTAGTGTGCAAGGCCTTGCCGTAGGACTGAAGTTAGAAGCCTAAAATGCGAATTCGTGGTACCAGAGGGATAGGACGGCCATCAAGAAACAGCGAAATGTTAGGAGAATCAGCGGTTTTGCGGCGCCGCTTGTATACCAATAACAACTCCGACTTATTCACTGAGCGCGTAAGGCTGCCGGCAGCAGCATAGTCTTGTACCACAGACACAGCTTCCTGTAGGGCGTCCTGAATGGTTCCGTCTGATCCTTTGGTTGCCCAAATTGTAATGTCATCTGCATAGATGGCATGCTGGATGTTGGGAACCTGTTGCAATAAGGAAGCGATTTTAGCCATAGCCACGTTGAACAAAGTGGGCGAGAGAACCGAGCCCTGTGGTGTTCCTCTGCCTGCGAGACGAATGACGTCCGGCCGGAGGTCTCCAATCCCAATAGTGGCCGTGCGGTCAGAAAGAAAGGACCTGACGTAATTGTAGATACGGGAGCCACACTGAGATGAAGCGAGATTGTCAAGAATAAGCTCGTGGGAGACGTTGTCAGATCCAGGGCCAGATTAGCTCGGACCTGGTTTGAAGTGGGGCTATCCAACACGTCCTCCTTAAGCTGTAATAATACGTCCTGTGTAGAGATACCAGGACGGTAGCCGAATAGTGTATTAGGAAAAAAGTGACTGTCTTCGAGAAATGGTTGTAGTCGAGAGAAGACAACGCGTTCAAAGAGTTTAGCACGCGACTACGTTCACGTGTTCGTCGCGGGCGTGCATTCAGAGGCTCGGCGGTGGAGGATGACAAGGCTGTTGAGCTGCGTGCGCGCAGGGGGGCGGCGGCTCGCGTTCGAAGAAGGGACCCTAACGTGCGGGCGCGCGAGACAGAAGCCCGCCCTGAGGACCCTGCAGTACGACGACGGGAGGCCGAAGCGGCATGCGGACCCAGCTTCACCCCACTCTCCACCATTCACCCCGTGAATATGCTGTCATTTTTTTTCTGTCACTGCCTACCATTAATGTTGCGTTGAGTAGTTCTAATACAGTGCCGCGCTGCCGACATGGCTCAGTTGTTACAATGCTTGGTCGCTGACGCGTAAGGTGTGGGTTTGTTCCTGATCGCCGATCCACTTGAAATGAAGATGGTACAAAACAACTGATTTGGGCAAGTTGGTGCATACGGAGAAAGCGCAAGAGAATGCGTAGTGCAAGAGAACAAGGCGAAGGAGATATTGCACTGCTTGTCCGGCGCACCCTGTCTTAGTCCTCGTTTTTTATCACTGGTTTTTCTCTAGCTTGTACTCCTGTTGGTACACAAGTATAAACGATGGAACAAGTTGATTTACGTTCATGGTTTACAGCGCGAAACAACACGAACAAAAGGGAGACCAGCGATCATGTCGCTTATTAGAAAAAAGTATGAGGAGCGGGTGGGGCAGTGCTTTACTGGCTTAAGCGCACCACTGCGCTTGATCGAGGAGCGCTAGTTGCACCATCATATCCTCGCTGGCGAGAGAAGTCTCCCACTGCTCCCTTCCGGAAATTCGGCCGGCTGTTTGCGGCGAGTTAATTTCAGTTGACCTGTTCTGACAATCCCACGTTATGTAGGCGAGTGTGGGCCTTCCACCGCACCACGGACAGCTAGCTATGACAGTACATTGCGGGGTGAATGGCATGTTTCAATGAAAGATTGGGATGTGTGTGTGTTTGTATACAGCACCAGACGTGAGTTGAAATTGCTTCTTGTCTACGCGTCTTTCAAGGTTCCTCGTTATTTGAAGCTTCAGTTGAAATTTCCCTGCAACACTTCTTCAAGTAGCTATAGGATGGATTCACTAAAGCTGCTTGTTGCCTCACAAATTACCCACCGCTATTTTTTTTGTAATTCATTCAGTACGAACAGTGTTACAAAGCTTAGTCACACGCTGCAATTGCATTCCGTATTCTCTCGTCCCGTCGAAAGTTCTGGAAGCTAAGCAGGCAAGTATGGCATGGGGAAAGATAATACGTCGCTTGCACCTTGTGCCCTTTAACGCTTTTTTCCCTTCGAATACGCGGCTTCTCAGTGGGATCGCATGCCCACGAGTGGACAAGTCGCGGCTTCCCGCGGCAGCCCCAACAACGACCGAGTGCGCCATGCTCAAATCAGCCAATGGCTGATGCCATGGCTGTGACGAGTGATTTTTGAGCTTGTAGCGCCATTCGTCGAGAGAAGAGCAGCTCTGAGCTGAATTTGCGAAGTTACAGTAAATTCGACGCCACGAACACCACTTTGATATTTGGCTTACGTTGTCGGGAACCTCGACTACTGATAAGTACTGTTTTTTGACCATGTTCAAGAAGTGTTGCTGCACACTTAGAAAAAAGGTGGTAGTACTTACTAACTTTTAGGTAGTAATGGTTTGTCACATATGTTACAACCCTGGTAGTAAGCGCAGTTAGTGACGGCGAGGGTGGCAGCAGTTACTACCTCTGCTGTTACTACCAGCATTTGGTAAGTGTTACTACCCTAGCCGTTACCACCCATGGGTAGTAACTTCTGAAGGTTTTAAGAAAGAAGTAGTAAAGGATACTACCTTGTTCATTTATTTTGACATATTATTTCTTCACTGCTAATGTTGGTCAAACAATGCCTCATTACTAGACAACTTCGGGTAAGGAAGCATAGTGTGCTATGAATGCGAAGAATGCAGAGACCTAACAAGTTCACTAATTTTTTAATATACATGTAGTAAGACGTAAGCGTAGGCTATATATAGCACCTACTTAGCAGGGGCATGCCTGGCACAGGGAAGTACTTGTGTTTCAGGATGAATTATAACTAATTTAAATCAATAACATTATATTGTACTACCTGGTTTTGTGTGTTTGGTGATGTAGCACAAGACTTTTAATCAGCATTACTCATAAAAAATTATATGTCATATTTATTCATTATAAAAGGGCCACAAAAAGGCATTATATACAGTGGCCAGAATAAGGTACCGAACTCATTTTCAATGAGTTTGAGCGCTTGACACGGCTAATATATCAGCGTTTAAAAGGTAATACTCGTTTTTGGGGTTTAACGTGTGAAAACAATAATATTTGGAGGCACGCCGCAGTGGAATAACTGTGACTGTCCTCGGGGCTAATTTGACCGTCTGGTGATTTTGATCTGCCGCTCTTTTTATTATGTGCTGTAATTTACTAAGTTTGTTGTGTTGTCTATTACAACGCGTGTAGCACTTGCTTATGGTTCGTTAACTTGTACATCTCCGTTTCGACAATATGAGAATGACGTTTACATATCTCATTCGCGTAATTTAAAAAACAAAAAGTATTTTCTTGATCTATGTATACCTTCTGCGTCATTTTCCCGTTTAATGATAATACATCGAGATGATTCCTCTCGTAAATTATCAGAATCGCATTCACACACTATTTTTGATTAGATAGTCAAAAGCCGGGTAGCAAAGAGATAGTAACGGGGAAAAAAGGGTGGTAACGGCTGCAGTTACTACCTCTTTCATTCCAGTTGCTAACTGTTTACAAACGTAGATAGTAAACAGGTAGCAAAAGGGTAGTAACGGTCGAAGAAAGGTAGTAAGCGCTACAGTTACTACTACCTAATTGCTTGCAGTTGCTACCTTTTTACTAACTTTTTTAAAAGTGTGGGCTTCTTAGGTTTCCTGCGCAGCCTGACATCAGCTGCGTTTACCCGACGAATACAAATAAACATTGTAGGCATCTATTATGCCTTGTTGCAAAACATCAGGTCCCCAGCTGAAATCGAACCAAAGCACTCTGCGTGGCAATCAAGTATTCTATCACAAAGCGATGACAGGTCTCGTACTGCTTTGAAAAAATACACCTTTCGGGCATGACGGTGGTGAAACTGGAATTGCGGTTTCAAGGATGGCTATCCAATTTTATAAACGTTTGTTGCGGCGGCTGCATTTTTCATGGCAGCAAAAAAGCTGTAGGCCCGTGTGCTGAGATTCGGGTGCACGTTAATGAACCCCAAGTAGTCGAAATTTCCGGAGCCCTCCACTACGGCATCTTTCATAACCATATGGTGATTTTGGGAAGTTGAAACCCGCTTATCAATCGATTTTTCAAACATTCCATATGTACTCCCATGATACAGGCGTCTCCTCGGCTTAACGTAACTATAGCTAACGTAAACTATAAGCAAAAGACCACTACCAAAATGTTTCACTCCAAAAATTTCTTCTGTCGCCCCCGGATAAGCTGTGGCGATACTTAACGGCAAAACAGACCCACGTGTCTGATATTTGTGTTGACGGCACCATACTAACCGACAATCTTTAATTGCAAATGCTTTGAACGAATACTTCTGCTCCGTATTCACAAATGACAATGACGAGATACCCCCTATAGCTATACTTGATGAGATTCCACCCATAGGTCCTCTTGATGTGAATGAAGCGGGAGTGCTCTGCATGCTTCTTGACATGGATTTAAAAAAACCACAGGGTGTCAATGAATTACCGAATGCCTTCCTCCGGAGATACGCTAAATGGTGCGCCAAATATATTTGCATCATCTTCAAAAAATCGCTTTCACATGCAGAAATACCTCATGACTGGAAGGATGCAAAAATTATACCTATCCCTAAATCAACAGAACATTCACTGCTTGCTTCTTACCGTCCTATTTCGTTACTTTGCACGTCATCAAAACTAATGGAACACAATATAATTAAGCACATTTCAGGCTTTATTGAAGATAATGGCCTCTGTGATACCGGGCAACACGGCTTCCGCCAGGGAAAATCAACTGTAACCCAACTACTGGAAACTGTACACGAAATTGTGACAACACTGGACAACCAAGGTCAGATCGAAAAATACTCTTAGATTTTGAGAAGGCCTTCGACCACGTATCCTATCTAAAACTGACTGCCTTCTTCGATGGATAGAGGCATATTTTACTGGTAGGCGGAAGACAGTTGTTAAAGACGCTAAATCTGTGTCATCCGATGTGCTGTCTGGTGTACCATAGGGATCAGTCCTAGGTCCTCTGTTTTTTCTACTGCTTATTAATGACATAGTGAAAAACGTACAGGTTAAAATTCGACTGTTTACTAACCATACGACTGTATACTTTACCAAGAAATTCGCAGCGAGGTAAATCAGGCTCTGCTGAATTCATCTTTATCCGTAATAGCTGCATGGTGCTTAGAATGGCAGATGAACCTTAACCTAAAGAAAAAAAAACAGTTTCGATGGTCATAACACGCAAAAAGAATCCATTACCCTTTGTATACAGCATCAGCGGTCATAACTTATCGCTTGTTACTGAATGTAAATATCTTGGCCTAGTGACCACGTCGAACCTTAGGAGGAATAGTCTCATAGCTTACATTAAAAATAAAGCCATGAAAAAGCTTGGATTTCTGAGGAGAACCTTGTCTAAATGCACGAGTAACATAAAATGTTTGGCATACAAGACATACATTAGGCCACTGTTAGAATACGCTGCTCCTGTCTGGGGTCTCTACAACCAGTCAAGCACAAGTGAAATCTAGAGCATACAACGAAAATCAGTCAGATTCATTTTCAATTCCTATCATCGTCACACATCCGTAAGTGCTTTACTACAAGACGCGAACCTTGAACCTCTGGAGACACGACACCATCGAGGAAGACAAAGCGCTCCAACAATATATACAGCTGCGTAGGTTCGCATGTTGAATTACGAACGCGCGCTGCGCCCTTCGCGGATAAAATGCTATGCCTAATTCACCGCGGACACGTTAAAATAGACAAGGACGTGTAGATCAAACGATGTGGCTGGCGCTCTACTCGCTCATCTCATTCACTCAAGTTAGCTGAATATTCTTGCCGAACCAACATCTTCAAACAGTCTTTTTTTCTTCGTGCCATCCATGAATGGAATGCATTGCCTGAATGTGTATTGCGGAGCCCAACCATATCGTCTTTTGACCATGCTCTTACTATCTATGACACAAGGTGTTTCAACACAAACATATCTTTTTTGTTGCTGAGCTGAGCACCCAGTAATCAAGTGCTGTTTTGTGCATTCTTGTCTCGTTTTTCTTTTTTTTTTCATTCCTCTGTCGTTACTTCTTTTTAGCTACGGTTCGTTTCTTTTGTTCTGTTGTTTGTTGTACATGTTGTTTGCTTGCCGGCATTTTCACCTGCAATACTTTGCGTATTTTTTTAGTGTTTCCAGTATTTCACACGCTGTAAATACTAATCAAGACAGAACTCTTAACATTTTTTTTTTCCCACATTGTGTATTCACAGTTCGTTACTTTTGTTTCTAATAGCTTTTTGTACAATGCACTCCTGGTTATGGCTTGCCAAGCAAGCCAGCAGAAATAAATAAATAAATAGCTAAGCGCCATCCACTGAAGTTGATTTATGTACGTAACAGTATCCTAGGGCTACCGTCCTTGCCAGCTCAAGTGTTACACGTCAGCTTACTGCTTTTTGTATAGCTAATATTCGTGTTGCTGTTGTGATCGTTACGCAAGTGTAAACAATTGGTTAAATAAGACATACGTGACTCTTCAACACGTCTGTGCATGCAACATTTGTACAAATCTTCAAGAGTCATTTTGCAACGTTTTGCTCAATAAAAATTACAACAGTCACCTTTCCCCCACAAAACGTCGATTCCCAAGACACGTGAGATCTGCCAAACTTTTTGCTCCTTCCCATCAGTCTTCCCGTTGCGTTTTCCATCATAGAGACTTTGATAGCGGGTTCTCACTTTTCCGCTGAATGACTAATAAGGACGTAGCGCGGGGGACGGCCACCTGCAGCCAGCCGACGGCATGACATTTCTTACCCGAAATGGCATTTTCGCTCGAAATAAGCATTATAATCCAGTTTTACAAATTACGCTTTTTGATATGATGAACACGAAGATAACAAAACATCGCTTACACTGAAGTAAACGAAGAATATTATTGAAAGAGATACCATGTTAAAATTGACTTTATAACGAGTTTATGGGTATATCAAACTTACTTTCATGTAAGATGCGACTGTGCGATAATGAGGTTTCAGTGTAGTGTATGTCTGCCGAATTTTAGCATTTGGGCTCCAGATGCCCTCTCTCATGGGCCCTGCCTCTCAATTTTCGATGCAGCTTCCTGCTGTATGCCAGCTTCATGCAACTTGGCCCTCCACCTTAAAAAGTTGCCAATGCCTGGTGAAGTGGGCGCTTCCAAACTTAACAAAAATTATTATTGATGGCGTAGTGGGTATCTTGCAAGCGTACTTACATTAGTAGACCTAAGAGACTTCGACAATTTTTTTTCTTCAGTTCTCGTGGGTATGACGCTTTTTGTGCAGGTCTGGTGCCTTTTTTTTATTTTCACTATTTAGACCACAGCCTTATTAAATTATTTGCACTATTGTATCTGGACTGAAAAAGGGTATTCGTAAACAATCAGCAATACATCGTGTGCAGTGACGTCATCGAGACTTGATGTGGCCCTTGATGTGGCCAAAATATAGCTTAAAAGGTTTCATATGCATTGTCGAAAGTTGTAACCACTGCACTTTTGCGACCTAATAAGAACCACCAGAGTAGCTGAAGAACTCTGGACTCTCCACTAATTTTTACTGAATGCTTCAAGAAAAAAAAAGCATGCTTTTATAGCAGTGGCATATCTTACAGTGGAATCAGCATGCCGTCAAAGTTCCAGCTTTAAGGCCTCATTCTATGCTAATTTCTCTGTATTAGAGCTTCCCAAATTTCCTTGAAGGTAACATCATCATTACAGGCCGATCAGCTTGCTCTCTGTAGTATACAAGCTATTTACAAAGGTAATTGCTAACAGAGTAAAGAAAACATTAAATTCAATCAACCAAAGAAACAAGCAGGATTTCGAACAGGCTACTCAACAATTACCACATTCACACTGTCAATCAGGTAATAGAGAATGCTCAGAATATGACCAACCACTATACATAGCCTTCATAGATTACGAGAAGGCATTTGATTAAGTAGAAATATTAACCGTCATGCAGACACTGCGGAATCAGGGCGTAGATGAAGTATATATAAGAAGAAATCCACAGGGGATCAACTGCTACCATAGTGCTTCATAAAGAAAGCAACAGAATACCAATCAAGAAGGGTGTAAGACAGGAAGACACAATCTCCCCTATGCTATTTACCGCGTGCTTACAGGAGGTTTTCAGAAGCCTAGAATGGGAACAGTTAGGGATAAGAGTTAATGGAGAGTACCTTAGTAACTTGCACTTTGCCGATGACATTGCATTGCTGAGTAACTCAGGGGACGAATTGCAACTCATGATTACAAAGTTAGACAAGGAGAGCAGAAATGTGGGTCTTAAAATTAATCTGCAGAAAACGAAAGTAATGTACAACAACCTCAGAAAATAGCAGCGCTTCGAGATAGGTAATAGTGCACTTCAAGTTGTAAAAGAGTATGTCTATTTAGGGCAGGTAATAACCGCAGAGCCGAACCACGAGATTGAAGTAACTAGAAGAATAAGAATGGGGTGGAGCACATTTGGCAAGCACTCTCAAATTATGACAGGTAGATTGCCACTATCCCTCAGGAGGAAGGTATATAACAGCTGTATCTTGCCGGTACTTAGCTATGGAGCAGAAACCTGGAGACTTACAAAGAGGGTTCAGCTTAAATTGAGGACGACGCAGCGAGCAATGGAAACAAAAATGATAGGCGTAACCTTAAGAGACAAGAAGAGAGCAGAGTGGATTAGGGGACAAACGGGGGTTAAGGATATCATAGTTGAAATAAAGAAGAAGAAATGGACATGGGCCGGGAATGTAGCGCGTAGACAGGATAACCGCTGGTCACAAACTGGATTCCCAGAGAAGGGAAGCGGGTTAGGGGGAGACAGAAGGTTAGGGGGGCAGATGAGATTAAAAAGTTTGCGGGTATAAATTGGCAGCAGCAAGCTCAGGACTGGGTAACCTGGGGGAACATGGGAGAGGCCTTTGTCCTGCAGTGGACGTAGTCAGGCTGATGATGATGCTGAACATCACTCTGAAGACGTATTCAACCTACACGACTACATTTAATAAAGTTTCACAGCTCTGGTGCGTGCCATACGATTGCAACGCCACGGCTGCTCCGATGTCCCACTGTAGAGTTACTGTATATGCTACTTTCAAGTAGCATACACGTATATAAGTAGACATATAATTAACTGTACTTATATAAGTATATAAGTGCTATATTTATATGAGTAACTAAATATAGCATAAACAGTAACTCTACCACGCTGTGGGCGAGGGCACCCCTAGCGGTTTCCTCTGTTCCTATATCAAACTCACGCCGAAACTTCGTGACCAGTGAAAGTATTTGGTGTTTTTATACGAAGATATATATAAAAAATTGCCTTGTTTTTATTAAACCAACAGCCACTTTGGATGAATCAGTGCTCTGAATTTAGCAAGTGATGCGGATCAAGCAATGCTTCATTCGACATTTGCCTCGTTTTCGTGTTTTGTTTTGCGTTGATTTATCACTACACTGCCATAGCGCGTTCCAAGTTCGGTCGGCCAAGCAATGTAGTTTCACAGTCCTTTACTCTGTGTATAGCTTACTCGTACTGCTTTCCCTGTCCTTTTTTATTGTTTTCATTGTTAAGGCGAAAGCCTACACGCCTTCTCAAACGTGAAAATTGACCAACTGCGTGCCATGCCAGCGGCGTCAGCATGTGACGCAAAAAGTCATGTTCTCGTGCTTATGACGCACTGATATTGAAAATTAACTTTTCACGCTTTTACAGCTTGCGCAAGTTTTGTACAGCATTTTGGTGCCAATTTTCTTGCGCCGTCCCCATAGAATGCTTCTATTAGTAGCACAGAAGTCTTTGTTCGAAGCAACTGATGTGTGCTTTCCTTTTTTCAGCTGTGAGGAGCTACAGGTAGCTCCATCTGTTTGGCATGTCACCTCTCTACACTTCTGGTCATCTCAGTGCCTGTTAAAAGAAAACGGCAATTATTTCACTCATAGCGCTTATATATTACCTACTGGCATGCAACAAGGAACTCCGTCCAGTATGCTCACCTTCATCAAATGCGTGTCGCTTTTAATATAGCTGGTGTTTAGTGCAGCTAGTTTCGATGCAGCCTCAACAGCCTCACTCTCAGCTGATGGTTTCCGGCGACGCTTGGTAGGTGGGCGAGCTCTATATCTTTCTGCACTATACAAATACGCCGTTACGCTGTGGGAAATCCTAGGCACAGCGTCGGCAAAAGTTTCAGAACGTCTCGCAGTTTCTTCACAACACGTTCGATTAGCCACCGATCGACGCAAACGATATGTCACTCTCATTGAAGTGCTTTTTGCAGATGTGCACATTCGGGGAATCAAATGCGAGACCACCAATTTCTTCCTCTTTTCCAGCCATTCACTGTGCCTAAGCAGCGAGAGCTTCGAGACTTTTTCATTTTTTGGTAACCGGATCGACAACCAGGGACACCGCAGATATTTATTTATTTATTTATTTATTTATTTATTGGTACCCTCAGGGCTTACAAGAAGCATTGTAGAGGGGAGGGGCTGAAGTAAATGAAAACACTATAAGGAATACACAGAAAAAGTGGCACTAAGAGATAGAGCACAAAAGGAAACAAACTAGATAAGTTTATACATGAACTAACAAAAGAAAATAGGACGAAAAAATACACTTTGACGTCGCAATCACAGTGAATGTCAGTGCATGTTGCACAAAAAATAATCGACTGATGCCTTTTCAATACACATGTTCAAAAAAAAAAAAAAAAAAAAAAAAAAAAAAATACACATGTTCAAAAAAAAAAAAAAAAAATGATACATGAAAAAGCAAATTTTATCGAGTTACACACACAAAAAGAAAACATCAGTGCAAGGCAAAAAAAAAAAAAAAAAAAAAAAAAAAAATTGTTGAGATCAAGACCTGTACAGAGATAGGTGGTAAAGAAGTAAATTGCAGTTTCAGTGTGTTGTAAATGCATTTGTGAACGTGATGCAGCTTTATAGCGTGTTCGTTAATGCTTTCCGGAAACGGTCAGGGTCTCTGATTGCGACTAGTGACGCAGGCAGGTGATTCCATTCATAAGATGTTTTTGGCAAGAATGAATATGAGTAGGTGACTGTGCGCTGTGATGGTACGTGAACTTTGAAAGGGTGGTCGACACGTGGGGAGATATAGGATGCGGATGTGATGTATCGGGACTTCAACTCATTGTTATGATAATATATTTTATGAAAAAGGCTAAGACGGGATAACCTCCTACGAGAAGAAAGAAGGGGAATGCCAAGTGTTCGTTTCATGTCAGTGACACTGGCAGTTCGATGGTAGTTGTGAAGGATGAAACGGACCGCTCGATTTTGCACATTTTCAATTATGTTTGTCAGACTAGCATGACCAGGATCCCATATGGAGCATGCGTATTCAAGGTTAGACCTAACATAAGTAATGTACAGCTGTTGCTTTAACTTCGGGGGAGCTAAGGAAAAATTACGTTTTAAATAACCAAGCATGCGGTTAGCTTTCGATGTAATGTATTCTATGTGTCTTTTCCATGAGAGATTGTTAGTAATATGCACACCAAGATATTTATAGGATATTACTTGATCAAGTGAAGTATTATTCAGTAAATAATTAGGGCATGCTGAAATACTACGGGAAATTCTCATTGTTTTGCATTTAGACGTGTTAAGGTCCATAACCCAGAGCTTACACCATGTCGAAATGTTATTAAGATCATTCTGCAGTGTTAGGGTATCATTAGGGCCTTCAATCTTGCGATATAAAACACAATCATCGGCAAATAAACAGATGGAACTTGTGATTTGGTTAGGAAGATCATTGATGTATATTAAAAAAAGTAATGGTGCTAAAACAGAGCCCTGAGGTACGCCTGAGTCAACCGGTACTTCAGGAGAGTTTTTATCATTAATGCTGACATATTGCGTTCGGTTGGATAGAAACTCTCGAATCCAATTGAAAACCAGGGGATCAATGCTTAACTGGCTGAGTTTAAATAAGAGTAAGCGGTGACTGACGCGGTCAAAAGCCTTGGCGAAATCTAAAAATATGCAGTCTACTGTAAAACCATTGTCTAGAAATGCGTGAAGATCATTGCAAAATGTTGCTAGCTGTGTTTCGCATGAGAATGTCTTACGAAACCCATGCTGACTACTATGAAAGAACTTATTCGATTCTAAAAAATTGACCAGATGGGAGAAAATGACGTGTTCGAATATCTTACAAGGAATTGAAGTCAGGGAAATAGGTCTATAGTTTTGAGGGTTGTGTGTGTCACCGGATTTATGAAGTGGTATCACCTTGCCTGTTTTCCAGTCTTTAGGTAAGGAACTACTGTTCAGTGATTTCGTGAAAATAAGGTTTAGTAGGATGGAACTATATTCGGCGGTAGCCTGCAAAAATTTCGACGTGATGCCATCAATACCGCACGAGGACGATCTCTTTAAATTGTTAATGATGGAGCGGATACCAGACGAGTCAAGTAAAATGGGTTCCATGGGAACGTAGCTAGGCGCAGTGAAACGTGGACAGATGTCAGGGTGAGTAGCACAAAATGAACGGGCAAAAACAGTGTTAAGTGTGGAAGCGCACTGGCTGCTTGGGATTGACTCGCCAGATTTATCAGTAAGAGCTATAGTTAGATTATCCCGGTTTCTCACGACATTCCAAAAGCGTTTTGGGTTGCTTTGGAGCAATGACGGAAGTGTATTATTATAAAATTTAAACTTAGTTTCTTTTAATGCACTGGAGTATGCTTTTGCCGCGGTTGTATAAGTGGACCACTTATCAGCAGATGACGATTTCTTGGCGGCACGAAAGAGCCTTTTTTTTTTGTTAGACAGCCGGTTGAGGTACCTTGAATACCATGGCGCGTTGGATGAATGATAAACCTTCCTTACAGGGATATGCTTTTTTATTAGATGCAGTGCTTTGTCTTTGAAACACGTCCATATTTTCTCGACCGTAGCATCATTGTAAGAAAGACAAAAGCTGTCGAGAAATGAGGAAAGCTCGGTGTTGATAGCCTCAAAGTTGGTCTTATTGTAATCCTTTATACGTTTAAAGCGATTGCTCCTTCTATTCCTCGGTACAGAAATGGAAAAATGTAGCACGTCATGGTCACTCAACCCTGGCAAGTGAGTTATTTCAGATGCAATATCTGGTGATGAGGTGAGTATCAAATCTAGTAGGTGTGATGTGCTAGGAGTAACACGGGTGGGAATACGCACTAATTGAGATAGATTGTAATCCAAACAAGTGGTTAGGAAATAACTCGTTTCAGCTGAAGCAGGCTCTGCAAACGGGCATGGATGAGACCATTGGATTGATGGAAAATTAAAATCTCCTAGAAGAAAAACTGGAATACCGGGAGTTAATGCCGAAATATGACTTAGGCAATCATGTAATTCTTCGCAGAAAGAGCCGTTGGAATTAGGCGGGCGATAGCAAATGCCAAAAACAATTTTTTGAAAACAAATCGTCACGTAGCACCAGACAATTTCTAATCTACAAGGGATTTTCAGAAGTGTACATTGAAAACACTCATTCACAGCAATAAGGACCCCACCACCCCTTCTTTCGGAGCGATCACATCGATGTACAGTGAAAGTTTTGTGGCACTGAAAAAGCTCACTTGTTGCAATTTGATCGGAAAGCCAGGTTTCAGACAAAAGAATTATGTCAGCATCCGTGTCATTAATTAAAGCACTTAGGCGGTCTCTTTTCGGAATAAGGCTGCGAATATTAGCATACAGGATTGAAAGCTCCGATGGTGAAGATGAGCCACCACCCCTCACACTGTCCTAGCTAGTGTTAGAATAAGGACGACCTGATCTGGTCGCCCTAGGGCTAGAGGAAACGGCAACTTGTGGGGAAGGTGCCTCGCAGACGACGTTGGTGCGAGCATCATACACATAGCATTTATTTTGTGCATATAATTTTTTGTACCGCAACTTAAACGGTTTTTTTAAAGCAATGCCAAACTCTGTCAGCTTTTTACGAGCTTCACGAGTTGATACAGAGAAGTCTTCAGAAAGGCCAATGCCACTACCTCGTAAAATAGATTTCTTAGACAGTAGTAGCATTTTTGACTTGGAATTTGAAAATTTAGCAATGAGGGGTCTATTTTTACCTGCCAAGTATCTGCCTATTCGGTGTGCTCGTGCTATGTCATCGGGTGATAAGCGAACATCCAACCTGTCACGGGCCATCGTGATAATTTTTTCTTCTGACTGGTGCGCTTTCTCGTCTGGCACGTCAGGTAAGCCATAAAATAGCACATTATCACGTCGAGACCGATCTTCAGCCTCGTCAAGCCGGGCTTGTAGATCAATTGTCTCTTGTTCCACGCGAATTAGTGATTGGCGCGTGATAGATAGTTCTTGCTGTACATTTGGAAGATCGCTAATCCGTTTTTCTACTGTTTGTAGCCGTACGGTAATGTCAGCCACAGCAGTTGCAACTGTCTCATGGGAAACCTTAAGATCAGACAATGCCTGTGACATGCTCGATTGGTTAGTCTCGATTCTAATACAACGCTCATTTGTCTCTTTAACCAACTGAATTAGTTCCGTTAGGGTCTTGTCAGGCCCAGGGTTTTCCTCAATGTCCCCACAAAGCATAAGCAGCAAAGAAGAAAAAGGTTCAAGCAATGCTTCTGGGCACGGAAGCACAATCGCAAATCGGCCACTAGTCTTGTAACATTTGCAAGGCAAGAGAAAGGAATCACCAACCTGCACAACAAGAAAGATGTGCCGTAAGTTCTTCATTCTGTCTGTGCATCCGTGCCCACTGGCGGGGTGGCAAGTGGCGTGTGCTTTTAAACCATCCACTATCAGTCGTGACGATGTCACTGACGTTGTACTGCGTGGCTCATGGAAAGGGCAAGCCGTGGCGCTGTTGAGAAGACTGGGCGCGGCGCTTTCAAACACGCATGAAGAATCGGTGGCTGCGCAGATGACATCCACGTACGCCGAAGTCGAGCCGCAAAACGGAATTTCGACCGCGGGAAGCGATCGATGATCCAAGGGATGGCTTGCAAGAACGCCCACAATCTGCACAACAAGAAAGATGTGCCGTAAGTTCTTCATTCTGTCTGTGCATCCGTGCCCACTGGCGGGGTGGCAAGTGGCGTGTGCTTTTAAACCATCCACTATCAGTCGTGACGATGTCACTGACGTTGTACTGCGTGGCTCATGGAAAGGGCAAGCCGTGGCGCTGTTGAGAAGACTGGGCGCGGCGCTTTCAAACACGCATGAAGAATCGGTGGCTGCGCAGATGACATCCACGTACGCCGAAGTCGAGCCGCAAAACGGAATTTCGACCGCGGGAAGCGATCGATGATCCAAGGGATGGCTTGCAAGAACGCCCACAATCTGCACAACAAGAAAGATGTGCCGTAAGTTCTTCATTCTGTCTGTGCATCCGTGCCCACTGCTCATTCTGTCTGTGCATCCGTGCCCACTGCTACGGCATCCTTATACGGCATCCTTATCCCGATCTTCTGGCACAGCACGCTAGGCACAATAATAATCATACGGTGCAAACTGCACGATGATATGCCACGATATTACACAGTGAGCTCATAGCGGCACCAACAGCCAGCTTCCCTCCGGTCTGCCCGATGCCTTGCGCGGAGATGCAGTGCCCCTTGCAACTTCCGCTCCCAGAGCACTAAGCTCTCCCATAGAGGCAAAGCTTGTGGGAAGCGAGGCCAGCCCGCCGCCTTCACGTGGGCTTTGCCGCCTCTTTCTCCGTTCTCACGTCCCAAGCAGATCGTATGACCCTAACCTCTCTTTTTTTTCAATTTTCCAATCTTTCCCTCCCTATATCTTTTATTCCCCATACCCCATTCCTGTGCTGACCTGTCGAGGTGTCCTTGTAAGGAGAGACAATTACGGGTTGGCACTTTTCTTTTGTTATAACCACTTACATATCCCGACATGACTCCCCTTCTCCGTGGTCTGCCACGCTGGGAGAGCGGGGAGAGACATTTAACTTCTCCCACCCGGTAGCGAATGTCGGCTGTGGCTCCACACGCAGTCTATCTTGAAAAGTTTCGTGCGCGTGTGTCGGGAGCGAGAGAGAACCTCTCCGGGACGACATAGGGTAAGCTTGCATTTCTTTTGCGTCCGTCGGCTCCCTTTGTTTGGGGCTCGTTCGGACTTCGCCAACGACGCCTTGCGCCCGCGGGGAACGCTTACCTTTTGTCGACCCCCTTCTGAACGCCAGGCCAAAGAGCGGTGCGGTGTCCTAGTGCGTGGCCAGGCTATGCCGACCCGTATATCTCCGAAGCCAATGCGAGCGCCTTTGCCCTCGCTCAAGCAGCCGGGCCCTTTGTCCTGGGGTCCCTGTAAATCACCTTTGCCCTTGGAGACGTGCTGGCGGCACCCTGTGTAGTACTTCTTGCGGGGGACGTGGATAAGCCCATTTGCTTTCCCGCCGCTTTCTAGTAGGATAAAAAGTCGCGCTGACCGCCATGTCAGGTTACCCCGTGCTGAGAAACTGTGACATCACGTGAACACTATGTACAAGTGTAAACTTGGGCAATGTGCTCGTGTCTTCAGTAATAAAAGTTATAGCCGTAGACAGGTGGATTTTGGCATTGATCGAACAGTGAGAAACCGACGCTCGCTGCACTACTAAGTGGTTCTTAAAAGAGAAAGGAAGCCCCGCCATGGTGGTCTAGTGGCTAAGGTACTCGGCTGCTGACCCGCAGGTCGCGGGATCAAATCCCGGCTGTGGCGGCTGCATTTCCGATGGAGGCGGAAATGTTGTAGGCCCGTGTACTCAGATTTGGGTGCACGTTAAAGAACCCCAGGTGGTCAAAATTTCCGGAGCCCTCCACTACGGCGTCTCTCATAATCATATGGTGGTTTTGGGACGTTAAACCCCACAAATCAATCAATCAAAAGAGAAAGGAAGATAAAAGTGAGCCCCGTAACTGTCTGCTTCAGCGAGGGACACGTCAACAGTAGCTCACAAGGGATGGGGGTGAGGAGGGATTAAAAGGGTAGGAGTAAAGGTGTAGAAAAGAAGAAGAGGCGTAAGATGGTAAGCCAAAGAGAGCAACGACAAATCGAGGGGATAGGAGAGATAGGAAAGATGGAAACACGGTCACAGGAGTCTAAGATCGGGGCACCACTTGCGAGAGCTCTTGTCGGCGTCAGTAGATGGCGTAGAGCAAGTCCAGTCGGTCAGAGCTACACTATCGTCAAAGGTCGTCGACGTCAAGAGATGACGTAGGGCGAGCCCAGTCGGCCAGAGCTACGCTGACGTCGGAGATCGCGAGGGCGCAACCGGTCGGCACGGAATCCAGCAAGCGAGTGCTCACTTCACCAACGCACTATTGCCGCTCCGCTTGCCACTTTCCTTGCTTGCCTTACGCGATATTGCAGCTTTACAAGCCACCAATCGCTAGACTTGCAGCACACAATGCCATTAGAACACTGTCACCAAGTGGAGATGAACACTGTCACCAAGTTTACATCAACACGGAGCATGCTGGCTAAGGTACTCGGCTGCTGATTCGCAAGTCGCGGGATCGAATCTCGGCTGTGGCGGCTGCATTTCCGGTGGAGGCAGAAATGTTGTAGGCCCACGTGCCCAGATTTGGGTGCAGGTTGAAGAAGCCCAGGTGGTCAAAATTTCCAGAGCCCTCCAGTACGGCGTCTCTCATAATCACATAATGACAATATGGTGGTTTTGGGACGTTAAACCCCACATATCAATCATCAATCAAATCAACACAGAGCATGCTGTAACACACGCAGACGATGCTCGTTGACCACCTGATGTTCAATGTTGTAGACTGTACTGATCAGATTGGCAGGAAGTGATACTATAATGTAACACTGCTATAGAGAATGGAAGCAGGAAGTTAAAGACTCATTTAGCTGTGCAGCTGCAATACGGAGTGATTTGCATGTTTAATAATAATAATATTATCAGTGGTTTTACATTCCAAAGCCACAGTATGATTATAAGAGACATGTGGTAGAGGGCTCCAGAAATTTTAACCATCTGGTGCTCTTTAACATGCACTGACATCGCAAAATCCACGAGCCTATAGATTTCGCCTTCATCGAAATGAGACCGCCATAGCCAGCCAGAATCGAACTCATGAAATTCTGGTTAGCAGCTGAACCCTGTAGTTACTGTTCCATTGAGGAGGACAACAGCATGTTTAAGAGACCCCTAAACTACACAGAGGTTAAAATTTAGCAGAGGCATTGCAGTTGTGCAGGGGTCTAAAATGAACAAGGTGCCATGAGAACTCTACGTAACGGTGCCGTAATAGCGGAGTTGCACGCATTTGCTGACGCAAGAGACCATTGCTATGCTTCGTTCCTTGGCTCGCCTGTCCTCCAGGTCGAGTGCTCCTCCTGACTGTGTGAGAAGGAAGAGTGACAAGTGTACATATACCTGTGAGTGGACAAACTGGTTTTGTGGCTAACGAGCAAATGAGAATGTTGACGTGACAGCGAACACCGAGAGACAGAGAATTGCCGAAAGGACCGTCCAGGAAAATGGAGTGCTGAAACTTGAACAGGCGGCTCATAGCATTGTTGTTTGGCATTGTTGATTGTGCCGGCATTCTGAACTCGATGTGCGTGTGTTTACTTGAAATGGTAAAATGTTGTCGAAAGTTGTTTGGGGGCCTTTCGAAGTTTTGTAATACGTTACACACTTGTCGCAGAGAGCTTCAATCTGATGGCGAGTGATCCTTAGTACTCCCTTTGCTGGCTAAGTGGGTTTGTACAAAATCATGATTTGATTGATATGTGGGGTTTAACGTCCCAAAAACCACTATATGATTATGAGAGACGCCGTAGTGGAGGGCTCCGGAAATTTCGACCACCCGGGGTTCTTTAACGTGCACCCAAATTTGAGCACACGGGCCTACAACATTTCCGCCTCCATCGGAAATGCAGCCGCCGCAGCCGGGATTCGAATCCGCGACCTGCGGGTCAGCAGCCGAGTACCTCAGCCACTAGATCACCGCGGCGAGGCTGTACAAAATCATCAAAACCCCCTTAAGGTTCAGTATTGGTACAGGCCTAAATCTAATGTTTCCGAGCCAAAACAATGCTGAAGGAAGCCGAAGAGCAACACTGTGTGAATGATCTTTATGACCTGCCCACTCCGAATTTGAAGCTGAAGATCCCTTTGAAAGACTTGGCAGACTTCATCACCATAGAAATCAGGGGTGGCACCATGCTCTCTTTTCATGTAGATCGAGAGAAAATAAATGCTGCCATTTCTTTCCCGATTTGCGTTAGTCCAAATTTATCACCTTTTTAACGTGAAAACTTTAAGTGCTACTCAGCTAAATCACACCCGGGGATGCCACTTGCTATCAATACCAACTTGAAGTTTCTGAATCCTGCCTTTTCTTTATTATTTAAAAAAAGGAGAATTGAATTAAATTCTTTACTCCAGTCAGATGAATATAACTCACTTACGCAACAATGAACAGATGTTGATTAGAAACATAAATAGCTGTACGTACACATTTCTGGCACAGTCACGCAATGCTACAGTCAGACTCTTGTGCATGCAGCATAAGGCTTCGCGTGTGAAACTGCTGGCAAAGTGCATGAATGTGTGAAACACACGGCTAAAGGTACTGGCGAGCCAAGACTCGCAGAAAGTTTCCCCGACGCACATTGGCAGCCTCTCGCTGGATCTCTTCATTGTTGCTGGCATTGAGTTCAAGCAAGCCCATGCAGTGAAGTGCTTTTTGGCGGGACTCCAACTCGCCACGTCGTGTGTGCAGGTGCACGAGGAACTCGAGAAGTGTCACATCAAACACGTGCTCATACAGAGAATCACAGCTGTCTTGGCACTGGCGTTCATTCAGGGACTTGAATGATGCACTGTAGTCTGGCTCTTCCATTAACTGGCAAAGCAGAGCAGCCTGCAGCGAAACCATAGCATATTACCGAACTCACTGATTGGCCCTTCTGTAAATGCACAATGCAAATTTTCAAACACCATTTTTCATTCAAACGAGCTCAAATTTTGTTCTCTATTTAAACACGCATAACACATCATTGCATGTATCATTTCATTTCAACATCTAAGTGTAGTTATCGTAAAGCAGCTTCTGCTTGTTGAGGAAGGACAGAACCTTCTGCTTTGACAAGATTTTGAGTTGGTTGGTACAATGCAGTACTTATACTACACCATAGTTTTATGGAGAAGACTTGTCTTGTCCAGGGCAGCATGAGACAAATACAAAAAAAAAAATACATGCACACCAAAAGCAAAAAAAGGCTACTATCATTTCACATGCACAGTACTCACACGTTGCAATGGGACAATTTAGGGCTAAGTATTGCACATACTTTAGTTTCCACTTTAATTCAGGTCATAGAAACGTATTTTCAACTTGAATATGTATGTCGGAGCCAACAACATCTTTAGAGACCAAACTCGTCACGACCTGACATGATGTGGCATTTTATGCCTGTGCTGATGCTAAAATAACATACCATATTTACTCCTATAATAGGCACACTTTTCTTCTGGAAAATGCGGCTCCAAGTTGGGGGTGCGCCTATTACACAGGGTAAAATTTCCGAGCATTTCATTTCCGACTACAGCACAGACCACTGTTAACATATACGTCGCCGAACTTATGAATATCTGCGCGACAGCCGAAATAACCTGCTTCATGTAGGCTACACTAGTTCAAAACGTGTTGAGCACACAATGAAAATCGAAGCAGGCAATGCATTCAAATTTCAAGTAATTAACATCAGAAGACCTGCTTTGCCAACAAAACGAATGTGAAAAAAAAAAACTATGAAAGTAAAGCACCATCGCGGAAATTTGCCAATTACGTTTCAGCTCCACATAGATTATTTGTGCGCTGAAGGGTACTGATCGTTTGATTTCATGGGCTCGCACACCATATCCAAGACATTGCCACCGAATCGCTAACTACCATTTGAGTGTTACAAGCACCACCCAAGTCTACTTTCCTTCAAGTAGGGCCAACGCAAAGAGTTATGTTGATTCCGTACAAAACTGCGATCGCCACCAAAAAGCATGAACAGTGGGTGATCAGGCCTAGTCTACGATTCAGCATGTTGTTGCGAGCAGGTTTGTACAAAACAACATGAAGATTGGGCGTCGAAAACATCGCACTAAAGCAATGATCTAGGGGAAGCCCTTGTGATTTGATGTTTACGTTCACGGCACCTGAAGGCAAAAGCTCGCATAGAAAACCGATTAGCTTTTACCTTTGCGACAAAACAGCAAACACGATAACGACGCTTTTTTTTTTACGGGAAACTGAATACACACTTGAAGAGGACGCAACCGCGCATTCCATGCGGAGCGTGCGAGGCCCGCTAGCGGCCAGAGCTAAGCATGCGCGTCTGTGCAAAGGTTACTCTGACGCTTAGGCAGCCGCCCTTCTTCTTCACTTGACAAGCCTGCGCAGCGCTGCTATGTTCTTTTATTGCGGTAGCAATTATACGGACACTCTTGGCTGGATTTCCCTGCCGGCGTGGATGTGGGCGTCGGCATCGATGTCGTGCACCAAATATGTTTACGTATCTATATACAGTAAAAGCTCGTTAATTCGAATTCCATGGGAATGCTGAGCAATTTCGAATTAAACAAAATTTGAAATAATGAAAGTGAGCAAAAATGGGTGGATTTCCGGGGTGGGCGCACGAAAAATATTTATTGGCCAAAAAAGTCGGTGATGACCATCTGCTTCTTTTCTCTGAATGCCACAGCTGCGGCTCTCTGTTCCAGCGTGCGGACGCGGCGCAGGGAATCCTCTTCAAAGCTGAAGAAGAGACGCGCCACATTAAGTGCCTCCATCACCGCAGAAGCTGACGGGCGCACAGGCGCTTCGTCATTTTCGTCTTCCTCACCTTCTGGCTCTTCAGCATCAGGCTGCGCACCGGCTACTTGAGCGACTACTTGAGTCAGGGCGCCACACACCGATGCACCGGTGTCAACTTCAACATAATCGGCAAAATGTACGCCCCGAAGAGTGTCGCGCAATGCCACTGGCATGAGCTCCTCAGCCCCATCCACGTCGACGTCACAACTATCCTGCGCACTTCCAGCTCCAAATCCACTGTGGCGGAAACGGTTTGCGATTGTGGTCGCGGTCACCTGTTCCCATGCACGCACCAACATGTGCATGGCAGTGAGCAGCGTAATGCCGAAGTCCTTCCTGTCGCCCGCGCACAAAATTATTCTCTCCAGCACGTGACGCCTATAAAAGCACTTAATGTTCCTTATCACACCCTGGTCCATTGGCTGTAGGGCCGCAGTCGTATTTGCCGGAAGGAACACCAACTTAGTTGCTCTCAGCTCAACGTCGACTTTGTGCGCCGAACAGTTGTCGACGACAAGAAGAACGCGTCTGCCGCCCAGTTCCATTCGCCTGTCGAATTTCAGTAGCCACTTCCTGAATAGGTCACCTGTCATCCAGGCTTTCTTGTTTGCGGCGTACTCCGTCGGCAGTGAGCGAATGTTTTTGAAGCACCGTGGCTTGAGTGCTTTGCCAATCACAAAAAGGGGGACCTTTTCCGTACCGGTCATATTTGCGGCGACCAGAACAGTGACACGCTCTTTGCTGCGCTTGCCGCCGGCACAGCTGTCTCCCTTGTAGGTGATCGTCTTGTCTGCATGCAACTTGAAAAATAACGCTATCTCGTCAGCGTTAAACACATCCTGTGGTGAGTAGCTTTCCAAGTACTGCTGCAGGGTGTCGCTTCTCCAAGTAGCGCATGTTTCGGCGTCCACTTCCTTTGCCTCGCCGGATAACGTGCGGAATACGGGATTGTGCCGCTCCCTGAAATGATGAAACCATCCCTCGGAGGCGACAAAGTCTTCAATGTCCAAGCGCAGGGCGAAATCGGCTGCCTTGGCCATGATGATAGGGCCGCTCAATGCGATACTCTGGGCTCTCATTTCTTTAACCCCGATAATCAAAGCTGACTCCAGTTCTGGGAACTTCGCTGTCCTTAGCCTTTTTCGACTGGCGCCAAAATCCTCGGCTTCATAGGCGTTTTCAATGGCCGTCCTGTTGCAAATGTAGGTTGACAACGTGCTCGGAGGTATGCCGTGCTTCCTCGCAATTACGTATTTGCTCGAGTTCCCTTGGTCAACCTTTCGCAAAATCTCTACCTTCTCCTTGACAGTCTTCGCGCAGTAGTTTCCCCGCGGCATCTTGCAACTTCGATGCGGAATAAGACAGCTTGACGGCGTGAACGAACAACGTGCGCCTAGGACTGCTAGGACTACTCCGCCGACTCCTCAGCGTCCCGTGGGTCCCACGTACAAGTGGCGCCAGGCGCTCAGATAGCGGGAGGGCTACAGAAAAAAAAAAAATTGCTCCCTGGATTTTGGAGGCCATACTTTGCTCCCCCTTTGCTCGGAGGCCACTTGAAGCTCGAAAAAACTGGTCGTGCCACCTATCGTTCGACCGTAAAAGCTTCCACTAGTGTTTGACGATGATGACGCTCCATGGTGCGCGCTTCGAATTATCCGTAGAGGCAGAAATTTCTGTTTGAATTAACAAATCGTTTTGCACATGGTCTCCTATGCAGTGCGGACCGGACTGCGGCGACCATTTCGAATTATCCAAAATTTCGAATTAGTGAGGTGTGAATTAACGAGCTTTCACTGTATATGAAAACGCAACAAAGAAAAAATTCAGAAAAAAATGGCAGCATATCCACGGGGTGAATGATGGAGAGTGGGGCGAAGCATCCGTCCGTCTATTCGTTTTTGCTTCCGTCTGTCTGTGTGACTGTCCATGCGTCCATCCGCCCGTCCGGGCGTGTGTCTCTTCGTGCGTCCGTCCCTGCATTCGTCCATGCATCCACCCCTGCGTCCGCCCATGCGTCCATCCGTCCATGCATCTGTCTATGTGTCCGTTCGTCCATCTAGTCAACACTCCAAGTACCACCATCTCGCATCTTTTCATCATATATTCAGCATATAGAAGCACCGCCATCCAGCAGACATTCCGAGGACTAAAGGAGAGGTAGCACACGCACACTTTCCTACGGCTTGCACTTCGTCTCAACTGCCCACCTTTAACCACCTCGAGTTCATGGTATATACTAGTTCACTGTATTCATGGCACTGCAGCCCAATGCTCGCTAAACCTTTCTAAAACCAAGGAAGTTACGCCCAGCGAGTATAACGTAGCAACCCTTTGTTGTCAGATAGTGTTCAATGTACATGCCAATGGCTGCTAATGGGGAATGAGAGACAGGAGAATACCGCTTTTGCTTCGTGTCTACTTCCCACCTTTGACCACCTCGAGTTCATGGTATATACTAGTTCACTGTATTCATGGCACTGCGGCCCGACGATTATAACGTAGCAACCCTTTCTTGTCAGATAGTGCTCAATGTACATGCCAATGGCTGCTAATGGGGAATGAGAGACAGGAGAATTCGGCTTTTAGTCAAGGCGCACGCTGCGAATTTTTTATTGTTCACCAACGCACAGGAGAGATCTCCCACCGGCACCACTTTGCAGGTCAAAACGTAAGACTGGTTACGCACTACGACGAGGGACGAACCAGTGCCACATTAAGGAGCTTCGCCCCTAAAAAGACTCTGACGCGCGGAATCAAACGTAAGACCTCTGCGTCGTGAATGCGAGGCATTAACTACTGAGCCACCGAGGGGTACCTCCTTTAAAGTTCAAACGGCAAGCTATTTGTACCTACCACTTACCGCTGTTGGCAGGCATCTCGTGGGGGAACTATCGTGTTTTAAGCATTATCAGCAAGATGGCGCAATGAGCGCACAGCGGCTCTCATCTCTCACGCATACTTTGGGCCGTGGAGAGAGGGGAGTGGACAATCTTTCTGAGATCTTTATCTCTCGGTGGGGAGGACATACGTCTTGGCTGGCGTTGGGCTTGCACTGGAACGATTCTATTGTAGTTACGGGGCGCTTAGAGGTCACTGCAATTGTTGCACAGCCTCTGTTTGCAAAACGGGGGCCCTTTTCAGGTTTCAGACACAACGAACTAACAACTGAGACGCCTATTCGCGTTCATCGGTACCCGTGAGTACGTTTTATGCGACATATGTGCATAAGAAACGCGGAAATTCGATCTGCTTGCCATTCTGCGCATGACCTTCCAATTCGTTGCTATCGCGTTCATTGCTTCGCTTTTGCGGCAAAGCTGTGACATTTTTTTCTTTTTAGGGGCAAAGCTCCTTATGGTCTAGTGCAGTCCATCCCTCAGGTCAGCACAGCATATCCCCAGATAGACAGACGGCAAAAGAAGAAGTGGAACCCACCCAAACTCTCATATCTTACGCATTGTACTCGCTCGAACACAGACACACCAAAAGTTCTTGAGCCAAGCTCACTCGAACTCACACTTACAAAAATTTCCTTCAAAAGAACTCACTTATACTCAATCTCATCAAAATATTGCTCACCCAGATTCGCTCCAACTCGTGGCTCGACGTGAGTGCGAGCGAGTCCGAGTGAGTGGACTCATGAGTAAGTTTGCTGACCTATGATGTGCACTAGTAGTAGTAGTAGTAGTAGTAGTAGTAGTAGTAGTAGTAGTAGTAGTAGTAGTAGTAGTAGTAGTAGTAGTAGTAGTAGTAGTAGTAGTAGTAGTAGTAGTAGTAGTAGTAGTAGTAGTAGTAGTAGTAGTAGTAGTAGTAGTAGTAGTAGTAGTAGTAGTAGTAGTAGTAGTAGTAGTAGTAGTAGTAGTAGTAGTAGTAGTAGTAGTAGTAGTAGTAGTAGTAGTAGTAGTAGTAGTAGTAGTAGTAGTAGTAGTAGTAGTAGTAGTAGTAGTAGTAGTAGTAGTAGTAGTAGTAGTAGTAGTAGTAGTAGTAGTAGTAGTAGTAGTAGTAGTAGTAGTAGTAGTAGTAGTAGTAGTAGTAGTAGTAGTAGTAGTAGTAGTAGTAGTAGTAGTAGTAGTAGTAGTAGTAGTAGTAGTAGTAGTAGTAGTAGTAGTAGTAGTAGTAGTAGTAGTAGTAGTAGTAGTAGTAGTAGTAGTAGTAGTAGTAGTAGTAGTAGTAGTAGTAGTAGTAGTAGTAGTAGTAGTAGTAGTAGTAGTAGTAGTAGTAGTAGTAGTAGTAGTAGTAGTAGTAGTAGTAGTAGTAGTAGTAGTAGTAGTAGTAGTAGTAGTAGTAGTAGTAGTAGTAGTAGTAGTAGTAGTAGTAGTAGTAGTAGTAGTAGTAGTAGTAGTAGTAGT
The DNA here is from genome assembly GCF_043290135.1 of Rhipicephalus microplus. NCBI lineage: Eukaryota > Metazoa > Arthropoda > Arachnida > Ixodida > Ixodidae > Rhipicephalus > Rhipicephalus microplus. The sequence continues at coordinate 137,607,152 of NC_134702.1, read as the reverse complement.
AGTAGTAGTAGTAGTAGTAGTAGTAGTAGTAGTAGTAGTAGTAGTAGTAGTAGTAGTAGTAGTAGTAGTAGTAGTAGTAGTAGTAGTAGTAGTAGTAGTAGTAGTAGTAGTAGTAGTAGTAGTAGTAGTAGTAGTAGTAGTAGTAGTAGTAGTAGTAGTAGTAGTAGTAGTAGTAGTAGTAGTAGTAGTAGTAGTAGTAGTAGTAGTAGTAGTAGTAGTAGTAGTAGTAGTAGTAGTAGTAGTAGTAGTAGTAGTAGTAGTAGTAGTAGTAGTAGTAGTAGTAGTAGTAGTAGTAGTAGTAGTAGTAGTAGTAGTAGTAGTAGTAGTAGTAGTAGTAGTAGTAGTAGTAGTAGTAGTAGTAGTAGTAGTAGTAGTAGTAGTAGTAGTAGTAGTAGTAGTAGTAGTAGTAGTAGTAGTAGTAGTAGTAGTAGTAGTAGTAGTAGTAGTAGTAGTAGTAGTAGTAGTAGTAGTAGTAGTAGTAGTAGTAGTAGTAGTAGTAGTAGTAGTAGTAGTAGTAGTAGTAGTAGTAGTAGTAGTAGTAGTAGTAGTAGTAGTAGTAGTAGTAGTAGTAGTAGTAGTAGTAGTAGTAGTAGTAGTAGTAGTAGTAGTAGTAGTAGTAGTAGTAGTAGTAGTAGTAGTAGTAGTAGTAGTAGTAGTAGTAGTAGTAGTAGTAGTAGTAGTAGTAGTAGTAGTAGTAGTAGTAGTAGTAGTAGTAGTAGTAGTAGTAGTAGTAGTAGTAGTAGTAGTAGTAGTAGTAGTAGTAGTAGTAGTAGTAGTAGTAGTAGTAGTAGTAGTAGTAGTAGTAGTAGTAGTAGTAGTAGTAGTAGTAGTAGTAGTAGTAGTAGTAGTAGTAGTAGTAGTAGTAGTAGTAGTAGTAGTAGTAGTAGTAGTAGTAGTAGTAGTAGTAGTAGTAGTAGTAGTAGTAGTAGTAGTAGTAGTAGTAGTAGTAGTAGTAGTAGTAGTAGTAGTAGTAGTAGTAGTAGTAGTAGTAGTAGTAGTAGTAGTAGTAGTAGTAGTAGTAGTAGTAGTAGTAGTAGTAGTAGTAGTAGTAGTAGTAGTAGTAGTAGTAGTAGTAGTAGTAGTAGTAGTAGTAGTAGTAGTAGTAGTAGTAGTAGTAGTAGTAGTAGTAGTAGTAGTAGTAGTAGTAGTAGTAGTAGTAGTAGTAGTAGTAGTAGTAGTAGTAGTAGTAGTAGTAGTAGTAGTAGTAGTAGTAGTAGTAGTAGTAGTAGTAGTAGTAGTAGTAGTAGTAGTAGTAGTAGTAGTAGTAGTAGTAGTAGTAGTAGTAGTAGTAGTAGTAGTAGTAGTAGTAGTAGTAGTAGTAGTAGTAGTAGTAGTAGTAGTAGTAGTAGTAGTAGTGTTGTGTTGTGTTATTGTTCTACTTTTATGTTCTACTGCATGAGCACTTCACCACTGGCTGTTTAAATTTAGTAACTATATTATTTGGTCACTTATACACAGACTAAGAAAAATACAAAGACATGCCAACCTGAGTGTGACACTGCAACTTGCTACAGCAGTGGGCCATCTTCTTGTACATGACATCATCTGCGAGGGACCTCGGCGGTGGTTGAGTGAAGTAGTCGGTGCTCATGAGCAGGGCAGTCAGATATTGCTTGAGTGCCGCCGAGTGGTGGCCTTGAGCTGTTATGCATAGACAGGACAAAGATGAGATTTGCAAGGGACAGTTTTACATAAAACTACCGACTTACAAGGCGAAACAACAGACTCTATCCATCCCCTGTGGATACTACTACAAGTGAAATGGAAAACACCTGAATTTACTCACAGGCTTCCATTCAACATAATGATACACATTAGCACTTCAGGAACCACAATTCATAACATATGATTAAAAAAAGTGCCAGACCAGGTTTTCTTTGACAGTGCTTTTATTTTTCTATGAAAATCTGGGCCCAAGCAAAGCAAACTTACAGAATAGAAATGTTAGGATTCATAAGCATATTCTTATGAGACAGCAATTTGAAAAGTGTGTCTTTTGGCTGAGCCGATGATGCACAGGCGGGATGGCGTTTCGTACTTGTATCAAGAGTGAGGTAAACCAGCGACCAAATTGTATTTATGTATATGATTGATGCAACCAGTGTTGCCAACAATACTTTACAAGTGAAAAGCAGAGATGCTGTTTCCTCAGCATCTCCTCCTTGTTCAGGTTCTGTGGAAGACCAACTGATCTGCCGGAAAAGAGTGTGCAACCTTAGAGTCCGGAATTCGAAACCAGCCTTGCAGACCTCATTACTAAAGGCCAGATTTTTAGGCATTAATAAAAATGACACGTCTAGGCACCAAAGATACACAGGCAACATTCTAGAACCTCGAATCTCATGAATGTAGGTGCAATAAATTTATAGATAAATGCTAGTAATTCAAAAACAAAAAAACAAAGTTGTGCACCACCTCAAATCCTGACAGGAATGCTCAAATTAGCTTTGTTTTCCCAGCAGGCGCATTGCTAAGAGATAGCGGTGCTGATCAGCACCTAGGTGTAGTCCTGATTGTTTTCTTGCCGAGTATTGTGAATTTTATCCTTGTTTATTTCTTTCTCTTATCTCTGCTTTTATTAAGCCTTTTCTGCCTTTGCTTATTTCAACTTCTTTCTCTCTATATAGCTCCTTATTACTTTCCTTGTGTTGGTATTTTTTATCTTTGTTTTCATACTTTCTCTCTGGCTCTGTATTTCTCGTTTTTGCACCTTTCTAATTTTTTAAATCTCTCTATCCATTTCATTCTCTGTATTTCATTTTATTTCTCAGTTTGTCATTGTTCTGATGCCATGTTTTACTCTATCCCCTCCTCCCTTCCCACCTTGTCGCACTCACATTTGTCCTCTTGATTAAAATGATATGTGGGGTTTAACGTCCCAAAACCATAATATGATTATGAGAGACGCCGTAGTGGAGGGCTCCGAAAATTTTGACCACCTGGAGTTCTTTATTGTGCACCCAAATCTGAGCACACGGGCCTGAAGCATTTTCACCTCCATCGAAAATGCAGCCACCGCAGCCGGCATTCGATCTCGCGCCCTGTGGCACATTTGTCCTCTTCATGCTCGACCCCTTCCTGTTCTTTACTATACTATTCTATAATGTATTATACAAGGTTATGCTATGATGGGCAACGGCGTGCAGGGATAGCCAAGTGGTTACCACTTCTTCGAAACATGGGTACACGGGTTCGAATTCCACCGCGCCAAACAGATTATTCAGGAACAGACAAACGCAGTAAACTGATGCTTACTTGAATGAAAATTATCAACCACAATAAAACAACGTGACATCTTACTGCCTACACAGACATAAAGATACCCTTTCTCCTTCACAAGCCAGTAATAATTTACAACTACGAAGGGAACTTTCAGTTTACATTTATGATAACTGAAAAAAACTTGTAATTGCTCATAATTACAATACGTTTTAGTTGCCATTTTTCAAGCATCAGAAGGTCTGACAGAGGTTGCACAAACAGGATGGAAAAGCAATACGGTGTTTACTGACAATGAACTTTTTTAATAAACAAAACATCATGAATTGAAAAAGGTACTGCAACATCGAAGTGTTCCATCAAAATTTGTCCGACATGGTTTGCCTTCCATCTTTGCTACGATATTTTTTTAGCCCAAGTTCAGCAAGGAAGCCGCAGAATCAGTGGGCATTGACCATACCATAGGAAAAGTCAGCCAGTACTTTCACCCATCCAGCGTGGGAGTTGTTGGTAGCTAGGCAGTGCTGCAGTGTTGCATGAAACACATCAGTCGCTGTTGACCGGCAATAGTTGGATGGGCTGCATGTACCAAAAAGAAAGCATTCTTAAGCCTTAACAAAGTTTGTGGAGCATATGCAGTTAAAAGAGAGGCTAAAGTGCAAACAATGTTTACGCCTATTGACAAGCACGAGTGCTCCCTTATCTGCCTCGCACCTACTGTGCTTCATGGGCAATGGAAGTTTACACCTGCAACAGATTCATGCCAGAGCTTGCTCCCTTGTTTACACCAGCCTGGTTTTGTAGGCAGTAAATGTTGCACTACACACACTACAGCTGTGAGTAACTGCTACAGCTGCTTGACGAAAGTGGCCAAATGAGAGACACTATCTCCTTTTAGCATGAGTATCTGTGATTTCGCTATGTTTTGATTTGCACTCCTTGCACGCATAGATACATGAGCTTGTGCTTCCATACATCAAGCATGTGTGGCTTGGGCCTTAAATGACCTCTTGATGTTAAAAGTTGCAAGTTTAGTACTTCACAAGAACCCTTTATACAATTTTTTGCAAATAATTTGCTACATAACTTGTATATCATATGAATTTCTTAAATAAGGGCCCCCTTTTCATTAAGAAACGGGAACCATACGAGCTTGCCTCTTCAACAATGCAGCTCTTATGTGCTCACTTCTCTCTGCACTGCAACTCACATATAATAAAACTTGGACTAGCTATACCGAGCAAGAGCTATTACATCTACACCATGCAAATACTAAATGATGGGAGCTGCTATTATGTTTTCAAATAAAGTATTAATGCCAACCAGTTCCAAGCAAACTTGTCAATTAACTCTAATTATACTCGTTGTCCACACTAATGATCATTCACACGAGAAAGCTCACCTGCTGATCACTGTTGGCCAAAGTTGTGGGTACTCTAGGCACACCTCTGACCCAGTGTCTTCCTGCAATACAAGCTGTCCTCTGATACCAACACTTGGATGTTTAAATTGGCACTACAGTCTAATACAACACAGTTTGTGCCATTTCCCCTTCAAAGCCAGACACACGAGCTTATTGCACGGATGGGTCTGCACTTAAGACTGATTCATGAGCTGGAGCAGCCAATGACTCTGTCTTCAGAGACCATAAGTGAGCGCATGAGCCATAGAGCTTCCTAGAAGTACACTAGGGGGAACTCTGGCACTAGTGTCTACGGGAGCAGTAATGCACGGCACTTCAGCAAGCATGGGAATGATGGGTAGTATACAAATTTGCCTAATCTTCGTACTTTCAGCTCCGTTTGGCTTAGCATGATATAGAGATGCTTTTTCACAAAACAGCTATCAGCCAATGTTCAGCAGTTGCACTTCAGTACGGTAAACATTTAGATTCACCAATTCAAATCAGCTCACGAAGTTCACAACGGTCCTTTTTTTAAACAAAATAAATACAAAACAATAAACAAAGCTGTAAGTGTGTTAAAAGCATGCAAGCATGAAGACTAGGCAGATTTGTGTACAGTCAATCAACTGCCCATTTTTCGGACGCTCGAATTTTCGGACATGCCCGATGATTCGGACATCTTCTCGCCACTGCCACGAGCCCCATAAAATCAATGTATAAGGAAGTCAGAAATTTCGGACGCTCGAACCCCCCGGAGTCCAATTTTTCAAACTTTTTGACGCGATGGAAGGTTGGAAACCGCCACTGACCTCCAGTGGAAACCACCACAACTGCGTCACACGCGATTACGATCACATAAATGAGCGCGTCAGTCTAATGTGGTGGCATCTGTTGCTTGGAATCGTTGATCGTTAGCAGAGAAACACACACGGGCTCCGAGATCCCTAACACTGGCCGTGTTTATCGTGCAAGGGTGCTTCGCTGACAATTGAAACTATCCACCCGGAAATTTTTCGGTGCCAACTTAGCGCTTGTGCTCGTGCGTGCCACTCTGCCTTCCCGCGCAGCGCTTTCGCGAAGCGTTTCACCACTTCGAACTAGAACTAACCGTCACACACCGATTTGGTCTGGCCACGCTGGCTATCTTGAATGTTCACCAGCGTTACCTCTGGAGTACCTGAAGAATCGTCGCCTGCTGTCGCGCCGTTTTGTTTACACAGCCCACATGGTGTTTGGCTAGCCTAGTGCGTGGTTGTGCGATCGTGTGAAATGTGCTCTGCAACGCTAAGCCTAGGTGCTTCGATGCTCGTCAGCAAACTTTTTTGTTCACATTGTGAGGATTTCGCTTGCCTGCGATGGCCCCCACTCCGCCTTCGTCGTCCTCGCCGATGGCATGGAAGCGTGGAAAACAGCACCGTCGCTTAACGATGGAGAAAAAGGCCGCCATTATTAAGTTAGTGAAGAGTGGCCGATCGCAGGCTGACGTGAGCAAGGAGTTACGTGAGCAAGTTAACGGCTCTTTTCAGAGCCACCCACTGATGCTTTGGCAGAGTTCTGGAAGTCTGGTACTTCGACCTTGACCCTCTTGATCCGAGAAATATCAAGAAAATGGTGCGTTTTTTGCTTGCATTGAGAAATATTAGCAAAATGGTGTGTTTCTTTTTCTTGCATTGAAAATTATCAGTAAAATAACGCATTTTTTTTGCTTGCATTCATTTTTTCGGTCTGCCCGAATTTTCGGACGGTTTTTCGCTCCCTAGAGGGTCCAAAAAATCGGCAGTTGACTGTACTACCCGTCATTCCCATGGTTACTGAACAAATGCAGTACCAGAGTACCCTTTTGTTAATTTTAGCAGACTTCATGGCATGGACTATGACTGTGACTTTGTAGACAATCTATTTAGTCGTATTTATATGAGGAGACAAATTGCTGCCTTGCTTCAGCCTTCTGAGCAAAGGGGGCCTCTCTGTACTTTTGAAGTTGTATCCAACCATAGTAATAAGCAGCTTCACTTTAGCTTTCATTATTGCATAGCATCGAACCCAACATCAATCGTGCAACTTCTGACTTGGGAAGTTGTGTATCTCAGTTTCATAGCAGTACAAAGACTTGCCTCAACACGACCATATTAACACACCACTCTCTGTCATTTCATACCATACATCATCACTGTATGCATGACAAACCCTTTATTATGTGTAATCTCGGCCAGACCACTAACACATGGTCAATTCCATTATAATAAACTAATGCTTTTTTTTACTCTTTCTATCATGCAAATGAATATCCAAAGATAAAAATCAATGTCTTATGCACAATAGCAACATAGTTTACACAAAGCTTTTCAAGAATTGCTTAGCTGACACTGCATAATGAAGTTTGTTTTACTGTACTCAAATTGAGTTGCACTACGACACTTATGAACTCTCATAACGAGCACATGCTGAAGCTCCCATTGGCCCGCCTTAACCTCTTTTTTACTGCTTTCTGTATGTTTCTTTTAACTGTAATTATTTTCCTATGTAATTGAATTTAGCCTTAAAGGTATAACAAACAAACAAATGAATGAACATAGACCAACAAAAAGTGCTAGTTTGTTCAAGTGAACAAATATTCAAAAGGACAGACAACAAAAGTTATGCACAAATTTTAACACAGAACTCATGATAGTGCATTGACCATGCTCAAGTTGTTTGCACTTCTTTGGCATGAGCTGGTGTTCAGTTTTTGAGAAGTATGCACAGTGACAAAGAATATGGCACTGATAAAACAGATATAAATTAAGCCACATATAAAATTTTGCAACTTTGGAAGCCATTCAATAAAAGCACCATGTGTTATGTCCGCATTGATTTTGTGCATTTCCAGCACCGTAAGTGTTACAATTCACCATTTGCTGGTCATCAGCATTTAGTATCAGCTCAGTTCGAAACTCCTGTTCAGCATAAGAGTGTGATTGAATCATGAGTGTCACAGCTTCTGATACACAGTATTTGCCAAAACCACATGTGTATGACACAGAGAGCAAGTGATCAGCGGTTGATCCCGAAGTTAGGAGAGCAGCTAAATATAAGTAATTTTGTTTGGCTGATAATTGTGCACGCCCCTATCATTATAATCAGTTCGTCTGAGTTGTAGCAGCTCTGATTGGCATAAGTTTGTTCAATTATAAATGCTTTCTTTGCCAAGTTGCTACATTTTTTATAAATTTATGACTTCTTTGAATGCTTATTTGCCACCAACCACATGTACAAAAATCAAATGTGAAATTGTCTGGGTGTTCAGCATGAACACATAAGGACATGGGCAGCTGAGATACAGTACACACACTCACATGCATGCATACAGTATATACACAGACATGCACACAGTATATACAGGTTTCTTTTTTAGACAATATAGTTTTTTTTATAAAATTTCTGTGACAGCTAGGCTCCTTTAGTTTCCACACATGAACCCTACGACTTCCTGCAGCTAATATGGCTTTGATAAGACTAATTAACATTAAGTTTATTAATTTGTTAAAAATTTCATTATTTCTTTAATTATTGACGTGTGCACAGTTGACATTATAAAGCTGTAGTGCATGACGATTTATGGCAAACCCATTTCTTGCAAATCACAAAAATTGCACGTAGTTGTTCAAGATATTCTTAATTGAATTTTAAAGGCAAGATCAAACTAATTGCACGCGGTGTGCACAAAGCACGGCAGGACACCGGGATAACGCATGACACGAAGCGACGAAATTTAAGGGGGGACGCAGCTTTGGCATCGCGAAATTTGGCCAAAAAATCGATTTTCTGAAAATCTCATTTTCACATTCTCTGACCCCTTTTCTATCTAATTTCGAAGCTTCGTCCCTGAAAACAGCGTAGAAATGACGTAAAAAATTTTTATCGAAGCTAGGGTGGCGATGAATTTCACGGAAATTGCGAAAAAACGGCGTTTTTCGAACCGCAATATCTCCGCAACCATGTAACCTAGCGCCGCCATCTTTGTCTCTATAGATAGCGCGATTCTTCCGTTTCACATTTGCCGCCTCGGCCGGCTGAACCAGGCAAGAGCACGCCCACAGCAAGCCAAAGTGCAAAGGTATCACAACAGTTTCCGATTCGCGACGCGCGTCACGTGACTGTACGGTGGCTCCGCATTGGTCGCCCGTGCAGTCGCTTGTAGCAATCGGCGCAAAGGTCGTCTGCTCTTCGCGCTGACGGGCCGCTTACTGCATGTGTTTTCAACTCGTCGCGGCGTGGTTTCGAGATCGCATCGCGCTGCGATAAGACCGGCGCTCGTGAAAGGAGAAAAACGTTGTTATCCAGTTTGGCGCATTGCAGTTTTGAGATCAGTTCCCGCATGCGATCATGGACCGGCGATCGTTCAAGAAGAAACGCGAGACTGCGCAGCGATTTGGTGCTCGTAAGCCGAAGCCGCCGATCGTGAAAAAGAAATTCAGTCCGGCAACTTCTGCGAGCAGCGACGACGGCGTGCGGCACGACGAGGACTCGCAGCCGAGCACAAGCACGCACGGAGCATCGTCCGCGAGCATCGACGAAACTGTCCATATGCCTGTGGAGCAGTGCTTTGTGCTGTCTGAGGAAACATCCGTTCGCCGTTCCGCGCAGGCTGCAGACATCGCGGATGCTAAGCCTAGCACTTCGCGCGAGGATGTATTCATCGCGGATGCCAAGCCTCGCACTTCGCGCGAGGATGTAGACATCGCGGACGCTCAGCCAAGTACTTAGCGCGAACATGCGAGGCCGTCTACCAGCACCACCAGTAGCACGATTCGGGCCCGATTAGAGCCTTGTTTCGTGTCAGCGGAGGCATCTCTCGAACGTGCCGCGGCTGTTCAGGAGTCCCTAAGAGCAGTGTCTGCGACGGAGCGCAAGATGTCACTGATGGACCAAGGGGACGAGAGCGACATCGAAACGGAAGACAAAGATGAGTTTTTCCTCGTGCAACGCTCGGCCCTGAATGGTCTGTTTGGCAGTGCCCTGTGCCCGCAGTGCAAAGAGCCGGGGCTCAAGATGAAGCACGAAACTAAGCACGGGTTAGCGGTAAAGATGGTGCTCACCTGCACTGCTTGCGACGCGGACGTGAAAAATGCGTGGTCGTCGCCGCGAATGGAAAACAGCAAGTCATTTGAAGTAAATATTCGAGCCATGCAAGCTATAAAAACTATTGGAAAGGAATCAGCTGCACTCAGTGATTTTTGGTCTGTGATGAATGTATCACATAGGGGAATTCACCACAAGACTTTTCAAAGGCATCTCAAGGGGGAATTTCGGCCTGCTGGCGGAGCAGCCGCGGCACGTGTGTTTTGCGACGCTGTTGCGGCCGTTCGCAATGTGTACAGCCAAATGGAGAGAACACCCACCAAGAATGTCACGGTGGTGTACGACGGGACGTGGATGACAAGCGGCCACGCGTCCCACATCGGCGTGGGCACGGTCATTGAATTCTACACCGGATTAGTGCTTGACAGTGTTGTCCTGTCCAATTACTGTCATGGATGTGCTGCGGGCCCCAAAGAAGGCGACGACGGCTACAGTGAATGGAAGGAAGCACATGTTTGCCAGAAAAACACAGAGGCAAACTCGGGCCAAATGGAAGTCGAAGAGGCCCTCATACTGTTTCGGCGCTCACTAAAAAAAAATGACCTGCGCTACACAACCATCGTTTGCGATGGCGACAGCCGCACTTTCTTAGCTCTGTGTCAGGACCAGACTTACGGTTTTATACCCCTGAAGAAAGAAGATTGTGTCAATCATGTTAAAAAGAGGATGGGCACAGCCCTGCGGGCCATCGTCACAAAGAGCAAGAAAGACCAACCTAAAGGCGGAAAAGGTGGCCTTACACAAAAATTGAACAAGCAACTGACTGACTATTATGGCCAAGCCCTTAGGCAGCATGCTGAAGTGGAGGATATGCAGCGAGCGGTCATGGCTACATTCTACCACACCACTTCGACTGACCAGGATCAACACCACGAACTTTGCCCACCAGGTCCTGATAGCTGGTGCAGACACCGGGCTGCAGAAGCTAAAGGTGAACCGCAGCCACCCCATAAGTACCACCTGGGATGACACGTTGCCGCTGCCCTGCTGCCTGTGTACCAGCGACTTTCGGACCCACAGCTTCTTGCGCGGTGCCAGGGCAAAAAAACTCAAAATGCTGCCGAAAGCCTGCACTCAATTATTTGGTCAATTCTGCGCAAAGAAGAGCATGCTTCATTGATAGCCGCAGAAACTGCTGTCAGTGAAGCAGTCTGTAGGTATAATGCTGGGAACCTCCATGCCTACACCCAACTTTGCACATCTCTTGGTCTCCAACCTGGACGCCATGCACTTCGTAGAGCAGCCGAAAAAGATGCCATCCGGAAAAAAAGGCTGCGAAAGCTCATCAGGCTAAAGGTCAGATGGCCAAGCGACGCCGCACTGCAATGGACACTAAGGACTACAACCCTGGTGCCTATTAAGCATGTGAACCGTGATTCAAGACTTTGAACCTCGTTTTCTCAATACTGTTTTTTTGGCATGTTGCTCAGCTCGTGGAGCAGATATCTTCGCAACTACTTGACAGATTTTGATTCTGTTTTTTTTTGTAATGCTCCTTGAACTGTGCTTCAGGGGGCTGCGTTCTTATTTTTAAAATTTAGTCTTTTAAAAATTTTTGGTAGGGTTTCTTGTTTGTAGTGCAAATGTGCTCATTGAAATTTCAGTGGAGAAAACATGAACTACAAATTTTAGTGTTGCAAAAAAATTATTTTGAAAACTCAGCCCCCTACGGCATACATTCACCTCTGCACACAGCGTTTACTAACTTTCTATGTCATTTTTTAATCTCTCCAGCCGCTCCACGAGGTCCAGTAATGAAATTACTTGTTTCTCAGAAAGTTTTCATGATATCATCTTGAAATTTTTATGGAAGCATTATGAAGTCATTCTTAGTCTCTGTGCCAATTTTCATCAAGATCTAACCAGAAACAAGAAAGTTCGTTCCGAAAGGCCCGTCCCCCCTTAAACGAAGGTGTGCCGAGGCACAGCAAGCCAGAAAAATCGGCAAGCATTCTGAAATACACGAGTAGACAGCTTAATGTTTGCATGTGGTATGTGGCGCGTTTCTGCTTCTTTCTTAAGCTATAAAGGGGTGCGCAAAAGCTCTTTTGCTGTCTGCAAGAAAAAGTGCTGCTGTGGCTGGCTCCCCCCCCCCCCCCCCCCCCTGTGTTTGACACTTTTCAGACAAACAAATGATTGATATTGCGGTTTTCACGAGCGAAGTTAAAAAAAAAGTGGATAAACACCGAACCGTACAGCAACAGTAAGGCAATACGCCACACAAATGAGATTACTTGCAGCTTTTCCTAAAAACAATGCAGCCATGGCGTGCCTTGACTCAAATTTATTCACTATATTGTCACGAGTGGTTCCGGTTTGACATAGCAGAATGGTCACCCTTTGCACGCCAGGTGCAGTAGGCTTCAGTTCTGATCTTGAAATTCCTCACTCTTCAAATAACGATGGTTTCCCACCCTGCTGCAGCGCAAGCCGTAATGACAAGAAGTACGCTTTTTCTACATTTTTCTAGCTCCATGACTGGCTTTTAAATTACGTGGTATAGAACAAGGACCACCATTGGCCTCTAAGTGCCTGTATTGGCTGTGAAGCCTACTCAAAGGGTTTGTGTCTCATCGAGCAGCGCAGCTCAGCAATGCTTTTCTCGTGTGTTCATCTCCATTATGGATGAAGAAAGCGGTTGCTCACGCGATAGCTACGCTGTAAACGTCAAAGCTGATGTGGCGGAGCGCTCTGTAGGAATGGGCTATGAGTAGTTGATCATCCAATTTGAGACAATTCTTGGCTTGCAAAAGCCATTGCATCATAAAAGACATTCAAGGCCATAAGCCAGAAAGTCCGTGATGAGGAAATGGATGCCATCTTCATCAGCAATCTTGCGAGGACGAAGGAGCTCACACTGAGGGAAGTTAGCGGGGATGACATCGTCGTTATGTACAATGGTACGTGGCACAAACGTGGCCACAAGAGTTACAAAGGCATCGGCACTGTAGTGTCTCTCGACACTGAACTTTGTTTAGATTTCGAAGTCATGTCGAACTTCTCCCTAGCTTGCAGTCGCCACAAGGCTCAGCCAGAGGTAGCGGAAGAAGTTTGGCGTTTCATGGCCCTGTCTGTGAGCGAAATGTCTATGAGGAGTCAGTTTGAAAGAGATCTGAGTGACAAACTTATGATGCTGGCACATTTTAGTGGCAGTGGCCACTTCCAAGAAGAATTGTTCTTTTTTGAGTGCACATTTCTTTGCGTTTATTGACATATGTCATAAATAAACATTCAATTATAACTTCGAAACTCGTTTTCTCCAAAACAAAAATTTTGCCATTTTTTCATTGTGCCCCTCCTTTTACGGGTACTTATGGTGCTCGGATCTGCATGTAATATTGCCGAATTTTTTTTTTTTTTCAAAGTATTAGAAATGCAATTACCTTGTTTAAATCTAAATGTACTTATTATATAAGAAAAATTAAATGTAAAACTTTACTAGAAAAGGAGAAATGTGAACTTTTTCACGTCTTATGCACATTTTGCATGCACTTTCTAATTATCGCCTGCACGAAGCATGAATTGGTACACTCCGAGCAAATTCTCGTCTCGTCTTTATACTGCTCGAGGTTTTTCTGGCACAGCATTGCGGCGTAGTCTTCCGGTGAGGCTGACAGTACACAGCACTTTTTGGTAGTTTTCATCATTCTACATTCCACACTTTATTTGATACATTAGGAGATATCAATGGTGAAAAATTATGAGTTGAGTGATAGAAAGAGGGAGAGCAAAAGGCTTAATTAAGGTTCTCCCTTTGTTGAATTGCACAACTAAAAGTATGCAACTTGCAAGGAAACTAATTATATATATTTGAATTCAGCATAAATAGCTTGAGCTCTATAAACAGCTCAAGTTTCATTGCTTTAAAGTGAATACTATTAAAAAAAAAGTGTCCTTGAGTAGCATCTCAAGGGGCTATTGCAAGAAAAAAAAGTGCTCAAAGTCATGACGTGCGCTTCATATAACTTCTTTCACCTGTGCCATCTGTCTATGCTCAAATTTGAGCGCACTCGTCAGGATGAAAGATGAGAAAAAGATTACAGCATGTGACAAATCTCTGTAACTACCCTCATACTTGACAGATTCTAAAAATTTTAGCAGTAGTTGACTCATGATGTGCAATTAAGTCCTTTAATGAAACCATTCAATTGTTTGTACTTAGAAAAAAACATTGCAGGGCCTCTTTAATACATTCCTAGGAACGGCAACATCGTTCAAGTATAAAGAAGAAGTGGCACTTCAAGTGGTGCTGCTGCTAGCTTATCAGGGTGAACTTTCAAGTCGAGGTAAGTTAACAGAGTCGGTGTTCTATGCAACAAATGTGTAAACTAAGAAATACTCTGTTTAGTTCCTATTTTCTTGAAACCCTTGGTGGTAATAAAGCACGCCAGAGAAAGCATACTCACCCTTAAAATATTGTATATCCTGGCAAGGCACGACAGCAGTAGCGTCAAAGCCAAGTTGTCCTTGTATAGAAACAAGCAAAGATTGAAAAGAGCAAATAACCAATCATGTCAATAGACACAATGCATCCCACATCATGAACTAATAGTACTTTAGCTTGCACAGCCATATGCATGCATGCTGTAATTAGACCTACTTGTGATGGTCACTTTTAAAGGGGCACTGCAACACTTTTTGAGCATGGTCAGGAAACGCTGCCGATCAGAAGTCGAGGTTCCCGAAAACATGTGAGACAAATATTACAGCGCAGTACGCAACCTGGAATTCACAATAAATTTCAAACTCAGCTAAAAACTGCTTTCTCTTCTCTCAACAAGTGACACTACAAGCTAAAAATCACTGGTTACAGCCACTGTATCAGCCTTTGGCTGATTTGAGCATGGCGTGCTCAGTCATTATTGGTGTCGCGAATTGTCCACATGTGCGTGTGCAATCACACTGAAAGCTGCGTATTCAAAGATAAAAACAAAAGTGCTCAAGGTCATGAGTCGTGCGTGTCGTACTAGCTTAAAAAGTGCTCAAGGTCATGAGTCGCGCGTGTCGTACTTTCTTTCCCCATGCCATCTCTTCCTGCTTAGCTTCCAGCGCTAACATAGGGACGAGAGAAGAGAGAATGCAAGTGCAACGTGCGACAAATCTTTGCAAGTCCGCTCGTACAAGACAAATTGTGAAAATTTTGTGGCAGTGAATTCGTGAGGCAAGTTCACGGCTGCTTGAAAAAGTGTTGCAGGGCCACTAAGCTTTTTCTCAATATAAAGCTTTTGTTATTCAACAAAACCTGCAAAAAACCCATTTACACTCATAAATAACCTGGTTTGCCATGCCTGCTCAATTAGAATGAATCCAAAAGAAACGCCAGTAAAACAGTGGCTCAGCCAACAGAGAGAGAAAGAATGTCCAATATCGTAGTTGGGAGGCCATCCACAGACTTCATGAATATTTTTCATTTCAAAGTGACATGACCTAGCTCAAGAGCCAGCAATCCCACAGCCAGGCCTCTCTAAGGGAGATTACCTCAGCATGTCACTACGGTACAACAGGCTAATAATAGGTGTTAAGATGCTTGTCTGTAAAAAAAAAAAGAAAGCTATTTTATTCACTGTGTTGGAACCAGCAACCTTCTTTATTTACCAAGCTCGACCACAGATTTGTGACATGAGGGTCAGGCGACTCACCTTCAGCTGCTGAAGAAAAGAATGGAATGTGTGCCTAGGAAAAAAAGGCAGAAAGCATCAAGTATGCAACCCTTTAATGCCTCCCTGCCGAGACACAAATACAATTGAGATTTTATTTTGAGTAACATGTACAAGGGTGATTCCACAAGAGATCGAGCATGCATGTCTCATTGATATTTTTGTTTTGTCTGCATTTTTTCATGCTATGTAGGCACATTCAAAGTGCACGAAACGCAAAATAGTATTTGCGAAAAATGTTCCCAGCGTGCCAGGAAGAATATTTGAAGAAGGCAACGCGGGCGTCCTGTTTCTGCTTACTGCAGTATATATGTATTTATTATGTGGCCCAATTGAACGCGAGCTATGAACATTGTGTTGAAAATCTTTTCTGTTGGTTTTATTATGAAATACTGCGAACTACATCTACACTTTTTTGATGCTGCCTTTATAACTTCATGATGCCCAGACAACACATAAACAACTCAGACAAAACAAAAGTATCGACCGGACATGCATGTTCGATGTCTCGTGGAATCGCCCACATTGCGACTGCAAGGAAATGTGCTAACAATCCTGCTGCTCATTCTTAGTTTCCTTTTGTAATCGTCTTAGAGTGAATTAGGAAACTAATAAATTGCACAATGAAGAAGGAACAGTACTAGCTGATAAAGTTGGTATTATACAACTAGTCTTGTCATAAAAGAAATATGGGTTTTAACATCTATGATTGTCTAAAGGTTATAAAAGCTGCTGTAGTGAGACACTTTAGTTAAAGTCAACTATCTGAGAATTTTTAGCATACAACACAGTACCATACAAAATATAGCCACTGTAGCACAAATTAAAGGTTACAGCTTCACATACAGCAGCAGTAGGCCAAAGTCAATGAAACAGTGCAGTGGGTGTACTACTTTACCATTTTATTAAAAAACACTGACATTCAGAGCTGTTCAAGACATTGCTATTGCCCTGAGGAACCATAAAGGAAAACAGGTGCCAACTTTTTTTTTCTCATTTTAGATGATACAAATATTTTTTGTGACCCTGTAATATTCGTACCATTATGTATCTGCTGTATGTGACGTGCTGTGCTGAAGTTGCTCCATGCAATCTTCCCACAATAGCAGTTACCACATTATTAAAACTGTGCTGATTATAAATGAATGAGAATATAAATGAAAATATAAATGAAAAAAATACAGTCAAGCCTATATATAACGGCCCAACTTAAAATGAACTATCACTTAAAACTAACGATATCCGCACGACTGTGGAAATATACACTATTGAATGGCAAAAAATTACACTTACAAAGAATGCATCAGAGCGTTGCAGATAGGTTACAGCAAATGAAGTCAACAATCCGGCGACTTCCCGAGACACCGCTTTAGACGACCAGTAAGCTATGGAAGAAGTGCCAATAGATTTTTATTGTTTAACACCGACCCAGCCTCTGCAGCCCCCTAGTTGTCGCTCTCACGGAACGTTTTTTTCGTTACACACCCCTTCGGTCTTTTGTTCCCCTTGCTACTCTGAGCACTCTACACCACCAGACAAGGTTTCACTTTGGCACCGATTTTTCGAAGACCGGTCAGCCAACTAGTCTTTGATCACTGGTTTTGTTACACTATCGTTAACGTCACTGGCCTGGAGTGACCAGACCGTTTGCCAACGTCGTCGGCCATCATCTGCACCCGATCGTCCGCCTCTGTGTCTTGTCTGCATTAGTGTCGTATCGTTCCAGTGCATGCGCTTGCACTACCCCCTGACATTGACAAATTTACGATTCGCTCTGTGTTCTTGCTCACTTCACACTCTGCTCAGTATGCTCTCCCCACACCTTTAAAAGCATAAAAACGACTTTTACACGAAATGAATCGTGAATTATCTAAGTCGGCAGAGACGTGTAAGTCTGCCGGCATCACAATGCGATTCATTGACCTCTGCGCACGGAGATCGCTCTCCCAAGTTCCTACGCAAGAGTTGTGCGTTTCGTGGCCCCTGAAAGCAAGCTTCCTGACCTGCCTTCTTCCTGCATGTTTTGGTTTTCAAGGTACCCTTCCTGCTGTATGCTCCCCTCTCATCACTCTATCGCTACTCATTCAAATGTCTCTTCCAAGTATGCTCTCCTCACTTTATCGGAACTCTACCCGTCTCCATCGCTCCACGACAACAGCCACCAGCCGCGTGACTGGCTCGAATTCAGAAGTGTCGTTCAGAAGTGACTAGAAATGGGCCCAAAGCAGTTACACGCGTGCTAGCTTCTATGTCGCACGTGCACGTCTTGCTCGCTGTTGGTGTGCATGCATGGTTAGGATGGCAGACCGCGGTTTTTTATGCTGTACCACGGTTTTTTATGCTGTTCAACAAATCGTTGAAAGTGTTACCGCTTGACTTGGATGAGATCTGCGCGTTAGAAACTTATTATAGGTGCCGCGTTGTAGAGCGCTTGCTCATATCTGTTGATCTCCCGGCAGTCAACTTGCCACGTCGTGTGTCCCTGTATTCAGCTGTGGAGATGATGAAGGCTTCGTGGGTGGAGGTGACGGCTACGTGTGTGCAAACGGTTTTTTCGAGGCCGATTTCTTCGATGTCGGACTCAATTCTGAGCCTGAAGATTCCGAACACAACTACTCTGCGGGCGATTTGTGGCAGCGCTTCGTCGAATCCAACATAGAAGGGCGTGTGGGACATCTGTTGTAATGATCTCATTACGGCCGATAATGATGCCAACACTACGAAACCATACATGGATGAAGGAATTGTGAATGAAGTGCACAGCAAGAGCGATTTGGAGGAATCAAATGGCGAGGATGCCGAAACTTTGGAGCCAGTGCCCACAAGCGTACTTGTAGCAATGGCTACATTAAGAGCCTCAGGCAGCTTGTACACTCAAACCTTGTTATAATGAAATTGAAGGGGAGCCACAGTTATTTCATTATATCGATTATAACAGTTTGTGGTAATGTATGCTCAGAAGGGTGCACACCTATAAGCATGCAAAGAAGGATACCGCCTCGCGGCTCAATGCATCGCGATGCGACCACGCGTGCCGCAGAAAATAAACTCAGTCGAATCTCATTAATTCAAACTTTCGGGTAATTCTAACTCACGCTGAGGTCCCGTAAAAGCTATGTGTATTCCAATGAGCGAAAATGCCCTGTGATTCGAACGCGTAAGCACTTGCGATGGTTAATTTGAACATACCGCGCTTTGAAAATGCTCTCAGCACCATGCCCAATCCCGCGGCAGCATCGCTCAACGCTGCGCGCAAAGAAGGAAAAGAAGAAAAGGAAAGAAAAGACTGTGGCAGATTGTTTGCTCTTTCTCAAATGCCGATCTGCGTCGTGCCTGTGCCTCGCTTCTCCCTTTTCCGCCTCTGCACGTAGAGACCCTTGTCCTTTCAAGGCCGCGTGCGTAGAGAGAGGAAAAAAAAAGAAAGCTGTTGCAGAGAGTCCTCCTTCAAAATTTTAGTGATTGCTACATTTAGCGCTCCTTCAAAATGACAGTCTATGGTGTGATCAGTGAAATTCCCCGTGAAGAACTCAAACTAAATATCTGTATCCTTCATTTTATTTGCAATTGTCGATTTCTTTTCATAGCCATGACGATTTCTCGCCTATACCGGCGTCGCCGACAACGGCATTTATACGAAATGAGCTCTTTAAGGGGAGATGCGGGTCGAAAAACGCGAGTTTTTTTCAAAATTACCAATTTTAAATTTTTGCCTGTTTTGATAAGATTAGTACCTCTACTGTTATGAAAAAAAATACAGGTCGAGACTTAACTGGAAATGCTTTAAAATTGCATCTAAAGAGCACAAGGTGCCTGTTAAAAGGTCCAAAGTGCGCAGGCTTCGAGTACCTTGCCGCCGATAATGCGCCGCCACTCGCCATTGTTGATCTCATTAGCCGAAGAGTCGAGCCTCACTCTTCAAGCAACAACAGTTTCCCTTGCTGATGCGGCGCAAGAAATAATAAAAAAAAGCACGGCGCATTTTTCGAGCGTTGCGACAGACTTATCACGTGGTAAGGATCGGGCACCGCCATTGGCCGCTGCACGCCTGTATGTGCTGTGAAACCTATTTGCGGGGTCCATGTCTTGTCGAGCAGCACAGCTGAACATTGCTTTTCTCATGTAATTATCTCCGTTATGAAGGGAAAAAGCATTGCTCACAAGTGAAAGCCGTTGAGCGGCTTTCATTTGCGACCAATGCATCAAAACCAAACCATCTTGCGATCAATGCCAAACTTGCGATCAATGCATCAAAATCAAAACCAATGCATCAGAAGTCATTCACACCCGTCAGCCGGAAAGTTCGTGATGCGGCAATGAATCACGTCAGCACCGATCTTGCGAGGTTGAAAGAGCTCGCAGTGACAGAACTTAGCAGGGACGACATTGCCATTATGTATGACGGTATGCGACACAAACATGGCCGCAAAATGGCATGACACTGGACTTAGTTTGGATTTCGCAGTCCTGTCAAACTTCTTCCTAGCTTGCAGTTGGCACAAGGCTCTGCCAGATGGAGAGGAAGTTTGGCAAGTGTTTCATGGCCCTGTCTGTGAGCGAAATGTCTGTGAGTAGTCGGCTCGAAAAAGCCGAGAGGGACAAACTCATGAGGCTGGCGTATTTTAGTCGCAGTGGCCACTACAAGAAGGATTGTTCTTTTTGGTGTGCAAATTTCATCAGATTTATTGATAGCTTTGATAAATAAAAACTCAATTTTAACTTTAAAACTCGTTTTTCTCAAAACACAAATTTTGCCATTTCTTTCAATGAGCTCCTCTTTTTTTGAGCACTTCTTGTGCTCAGATCTGCACGAAATTTTGCCCAAATTTTTTCCAAAGTATGGCAAATGCAATTATCTCCTTTAAATTTCAATATTTTATTGTATAATAAAAAAAATTCTATGTAAACCTTTACTAGGGTAGGTGAAATATGGACTTTTTACGTCTATTATTTTTCATGCCTATTACATATTTTGTTTGTGCTTCCTAATTAGTTATTTGCATTATACACTTTATTTCAAAGATTATGAACTTTGAATGGTAAAAAATTACGGAAGTTCAGAAATGAAAAGAGGGGGGGGGGGGGGGGCAAAAGTGCTAAGGTTTTAACTTTGTCATTTCGCACAGCTAAAAGTAAAGAACTTGCAAGAAAACTAATTATATCTTTGAAATCAGCATAAAAACTTTCATAAACAGCTCAAGTTTTATTGCTCTAGGGTGAATATTAAAAAAAAGTGTCTTCGAGTAGCATCTATCCATAATGCTGTTGCGTTACTATTAATTATTTTTCTTGCACTACTCGACAAAGTCCGCATCGGTACTGGGTATGTCAATGAATGTGTCCAAAATCCTCAAAAACGAAAAAAAAAAAAACAATATGTGCTGTAGCGCTTGAAGTTCATTAATTAAGAAATTAAGCTATTTATGTTTAATGAGTTCAGCTAGCATCAACTTCATCGGAGAATTGAAGTTCATGCGAAGACCTCATCCTACCTTTGAGCAATAGAAAAATTTGCTTATAGCGAATGTTGTAACATAATTAACTGAATCAAATGCCATAAGTTTCACTATTGAATTTTGTTGAACTTCATAAAAGTTGACTTCCTCACTAGGAAATCCCGCGTATTCATTTATTTATTGGCAATTTTTCGTTCAGACACTCGATACCGTGTACCGTATTAATGATAATGGGGTGTACGTGCGTTTGTAAAAGTACAACGAAAAAATATTGCTTTCATTACGCATCGCCTCCCAACTAGCGTACTACAGTTCTAAGTGGGCTGGGAGAGCCCATCGGCGCCTGTTACATGCGCGCGTTGGCAGAGAGACTGTTGCGGCCGTGGTAGAGACGCCACCGACACACCACTCTGCTCGGGCTCTGGCTCGAGCCGCTCGGCCATTGTCTCAGCCTAGCACAACCCCTGCAGCTATCGCCGTCTCGTGGCTGCTGGTGGAAGGCATCATTCTCCGTGCCACCGTGACGGCCGCAGTCGGCACATTAGTAAGTATATTCTAGGCCCTGTATCGCTGCTGTCGTGAGAAGGAAATCGCTTCGCACCACGGTACCACTTCTCGGTCATGTGACCCGCTGAGCGCTTCCTCAATCCTCTCTGCTGGCTGTGTGAAGAGGACGGCTCTCTTGGCAGTGCGGGGCGTGGCTGTAAGGTCAGCGCGGGAGTTTTGAAAGAGCCGCACCGAACTAGCGTCCAACTCCGCAGAAAATGATATACTTAACACACTACAGTCTGTTTTTTTATAGACTATTTGATAGACCAATTTCGTTCGTTACATCCACTTACAGGTCAATTTCACTTCGTTAAAACGAGGTTTCATATGCATGGTTCTCAATGAAGCTTTCAAGTGGAATTTCATTTACTTTGCTATATCCATTATTGCATTATATCCCGTTACATTATAACGAGGTTTGAGTGTATATGCCACGAGTCGCGGCAAAGAGCACACTGCCACTCGGGACCATCGTTATCACTTCTGCTATACTAATTGCTTGTGTCAAAGACTTTTTTTTTTAAGAAAAAAAAATTTGTGATTTCACTCGCAACTTTTCTGAAAGCTGTGTTTTATTTACGACAAACTTTGATATACAGTGAACAGATGCCACATCATGCTGAGGTTCATTATAAGCGGGCTCGACCAAATACTAGAAACAGCTTCTATTGCACTTAATTATTTATTAAGCATTTTATAATTTAACACTAGAAAAATATGATACCACAGTTAATTTTAAACCATTTGTGCACTATAAGCAGCAATGCCTGACAAACATGCCTGTAATTCCAACATGAAGTTACAACACATAAGATACCCACCCTCCCCAATAAATATGTGATTTGGTGTTCTCAAATTTCTTTTCTGCAGAAGGATAAAATCTCACCTGCTTAAAGTGGGTGCGACAGTGTCCCGCTGGCCACCATCCTTGACAGCTCCTATAACAGACCTTTTCTGCTGCTGGCTTTCTGATGTTAGGAGCATCGACAGTACTGAATAATAAACATGGCAAGCAATGTTGACACTAAAGTAACTGGTGAAAAAAAAACTCGTACACAGAAACAGATATAAAAAATTTACAAAAACACTGGCTTCAAAGTACTAAATAGTAAAACAAGTATTTTTTCTCTTCAAGTATATCAAAAGCCAAACGAAGGCTAGATAGTAAACTGTTCATATTAATGTCTATGAATACACGCAATATTTTTTCACAGCTGCAAGCATAGTCTAACAGATAACCTAAAATAACTACTATAACTGAATAAAATAACTGTACTGCAAGGCCCATACTGAGAGCTCGATCTATTATATACTTAGTATAATCAAATCCTGATGTATTCAGCTAATCTGCACATCAAATAACTTTGAAAACTCCTTGGAGGTTCCACGAAAAAAATTGAACACTGTATTGTGCATACATGAAACTCTTGTTCACCTCCATATTTTATATGTAAAACATCACACCACTGCACTTCAACGAATGTGCGTCAAGCAGCCTGTAATCACTACTCGTTTCATTGAAAATATTCAGGTCAACGAAGAGGCACTGTTTTGGCATATGCTGTCAAATAGGGCATTGTATCTCAAGTGCACTGCATGACATAGAAAAAAAAATGCAATCTTTGCGTTTTGACATATGAATTGCTTGCCCTGAAGGATTCATTCACACCCCCTAATGACGAAATTGATTAAATAGACTTCACCACAACACAGTCTTGTACTGCAGTGGAACATACTACTAGTTATCTGGGATCCACTGTCCTGATTAAAGAATATAAAAAGGCTCCTGGCTTGATGCATGCTTTTCAAAAAGAAAAAAAAAAGTTGAACATGAAATATATCAAGTAAGTAATTGTTTATGCATTTCATGTAGCCTTGGCAAATCAAATGCGAAAAATCCATTTCTCACTATCCAAGAAGTATGAAGGTCAGTGAAAAATTGAAATCCCTTTATATTTGTTTTTTATATGTGTTTATTTACCAGCTGAGTGTGATACTATGCCTCCCCATATAACTTTATTAAAGGGCTAGCAAACAGGCTCCACTTTTTTTATGCTTCTCCCAAACAAGCTTGCCAATGAGTGCAGACTGCCGGAGAGACCAAATTTTATGACTATCGCAGCGCTACGTGCTGCACAGTTGCTACATTTGAATGAACAATCTCCGCAACCTTTTCCAGCATTTGTCCAATCCTCCTTGTATGTGAAGTCATGTAATCTTGCATCGGCAACATTAAATAGCACCAACTTTGTCTATAAAATCTCAGCACTGCAACACGGCACCTTGGCCCTGCGGTGATGTGGTGATTTTGGCAGTGCATTCATCATGCTTTTTCACCACTTCACAAGGGGGACCTTAGTGCTGCTCTCACACAAGCGACACGTGAATGAAGCCTTGCAGTGTGATTGGCTGTGTATTGATGACATGATCAGCGACATGGTAAAGCAGTCAAGCTGAATGGCTATGCCTACCTCTCTCAGTGCCACGAAGGTTTGTACGGCCAAATGAGAAGCCAGAACCAACTAAAGCAAGTAGTTTGACATGTTGTAGCTTAAATATAACAGTGCTCACTCCTAAAATTCTTGAGGAAGCAAGAATTTTACGATATCCGCATAGTACAAGTGCAACGTATCTGTGCAATGAGACTGCACACTTGTAAGATGCTAGTAGTACAATTTAGCACTAGGTGCTTCATAGAATATTTTAGAATGCAGGGTAATATACTCACCCTTGAACAAAAACACAATGAAATTAATGAAATAAGCAAAAGCTTACTGGACGGAAGGAGAATGAAAATCTACACAGCTTCTACATGACAAAACTTGAAGTTGGGCTTCATTCGTTGGCACAAGAGCCTGCACATGTGTTTCTTCCACATGCCATATATTACCAGGTATTACCATATTTATTCGCACAATAGGTGCATTCGAAGTTTGGTTGCGAGAAATTATGTTTTATTTTTTTATCTCGACACATACTAGGTACACCCTGAACTTAGCCATGATCAGTAGTTTTGGGGTGCAATGCAGCATGGCCCGAGCTTCTCGGGCAGCCGAGTTTGCTCCGAGATCGCTTGTGGTGGCCATGGCATGAAGACAGTGCGGAGCTCTACATAGCAGCATTGATAAAAACAGCTACATGAACACGCGTGGCGGAGGAAACGCTTGTGGGGCATTTGCAGTGGTTATCAAAGAAACACTGCATGCGAGTGCGTCAGCGCGATTGTCGTGCTGTATTTTGGCCAACTCAACATGCGACTCCCACAGATGTGTTAGTGAGCGTATGTCTTCTTATGCACTGGTTCTTTCGTTCCACCTGCAGCATGAAATATTCCACTTTCGAAGGCAACAAGGCTGCACATGCAGCACTCTCGTGCTGCTCGTTTCGCTTCTATCAAGTACTGCGGATAAATGTAAGGACAGGTGGTCACCACGGGCGCTCGCATCTTGTCAGCAACGAGGCTGCGATTGTACATGTCGTGAGTGCGGCGAAATTGAATACGAGACATAGGGAGGTTTAGAATAACGTTCGCAGGTGTTGCGGGCGTTGCTTTAGTTGCAGGCGCCATATGAGCTTTAGAATAGCGTTTGCTCCCCCGAAGGAAAGGTCTAGGACTTTCGCCTTGACCGCAAACCCAAGTGCACGAAGCTACACACAGCACTTCGCGGGCCTTGCGGGTCGCGATCGCCGCACGCTATTTCGTATTTTGGGCCGGCAGGCCGCGAACGTGAACAGCGGCTCGCGTTACTGCGCATGCACAGTGGCAAGGACCTCACCGCAAGGGCTCGCGGCGCATGATTCTATACCTTCCTTATAGTAGCCACATGGTTACATAACAATCTGCGTGCATGTGTGCATACTCAGCGCGATAAAGTTGGCAGATGAAGAGTACGCTCGCTAGAATTGTGGCGTGAGCACTGCTCCTCTGCGAGAGCAAAAGTGGCGGGCAGACTTTATATTCGCTGCGGGCATCTGTCAATGAAACTTATGGACGCATGAACTCAGATACAAACTCGTTGATTCGGAGAAGGCCCGAGTTCAACTCATAACTGTAATGGTGACTGTCAAGCGTTTGATGCGGTGAACGCTACGCGGCAATAGAGAGAGCACCCCTGTGCACATGCAACGTGCTTTTTATTCCCCTCTGTCCGGGCCCACACTTCTCCTGAAACACCGACTGCGTGTCACTGGCTCGCCAGTGCGCATTCCTTGCAGTGCACTTGAGAATGTTCCTGCGCTCTTGTGAGACATAGACAGCATTCTCATCGACGAGCACCACTTCAGAGAGCTCAGCTGATGGGCATCTCTTGCAATGCCAGTCCCTAGTCATGACAGGGTGCACTTCTGCACTCAGTGGAACGACAAACAAATGAAAGAAGATGCCTCTGGTTGGAAAACACAGCCCAATTTAACCGATCGTCCTTGACACGATGACTGGTTCCATCGTAACAAAGTTCCATCGTAACCAATGAAATGCACCACGCTGTGGGGTGGATTTGACTTTTTCGCACTGTTGGCTGGTTCATAAAAGGGTGTCGCCAAAGCTTAGGAAGATCCTGAAATTCACGAACTCAGGCGAAACTCAGCCGATCCTGCATAATAGCGCCCCTATACCGTATTGGCACTGTTGCAATTCGACGCCCACTTACTTATCTGGAGTGAGGTAAAAAAAAAAGGAGCGAAGCTACGCTGCACAGGCTTGACGAATAAGGAAGGAGGGCGGTTGCCTTGACATCGGTGTAACCTATGCACCGGGGCCGGTGTGGCTCTGGCCATGCACGCTCCACTTGGATTGTGCAATCACGTTCTGATCGAGTCCATTTTGAGCTTCCTGTCAGGAATAGCGTCAGTGTTATCACATTTGCCACCTCGTCCGCAAGTTTAAAAACTTCTCGGCTTTCTGTTGCGATCTTTCGCCTTTGCTGCCACTAGGTGGACTTGCACAAGCTTGGCAAACTTTTGCCCCTGTTGATTTCCTGGACCCGAAACCTAAACAATGCATCACGTGCACTGCTCTTGGATCAGTGCTCGAGTACAATCGTTTTGATGCTCGATCTTCATGTGTCTGGCACAAACTTCCCGTGACATGCCAAACCGAAGACTAAGCCTAATCAGGATTTATTGCTTTTCGGTAATGATCACGGGTGATCAAAGCGGCGGTTTTGTACCAGAATCAACATAACTCTTTGTGGTGGCTTTACTTGAAAGAAAGAAGGCATGGGTGGCGCTTGTAACATTCGATTGGTAGTTCAAGATTTGATTGCAATGTCTTTGGATATGAGGTGCAAAGCCGTGAAATGAACATTCGCTACCGCTCAGTGCACAAAATTTTGGTCATGGTAATGCGTATAATCTACGTAGCCTGAAACGTAATCGGCAAATTTCCGCGATGGCCCTTTCTTTTCGTAATTTTATTTTGAGCGGTCATTTCGTTGGCAATGCAGGTCTCTCAATGTTAAATTTTTGTAAATTTGAATGTTTGTAAGCACACCGTACCACATGCCTCAATTCTCACACACACGAGACTGCATGCTCAAGACCTTGTGCGCTAGTGTAGCCAATGAAGAAGGTTGTTTGGACTGTAGTGCGGATATTGCAACTTCGGCAACTTACGTTATCAGCTGTCTATGCTGTAGTTAGAAATAAAATTTTCAGAAATTTTGCTCGCGTGACAGGCGCACCCCAAACTTTGGCGCCGGATTTTCTGGAACGAAAGTGGTCCTATTATGCGAATAAATTAGGTACCACCTTCTCTGCTTAAAGCTCAGAAAATGCATCTGTTGTACTATTTCCGCTGTTTAGCTGAAACCAAAAGCACTTAGCAATATTTATACCTTGTAACCTATGCTGTACAGGGTCATTTTTTTTTCATGCTGCTTGTCAAGGTGTGAGGAATTAACAAGGAAGGTGATAGAATTACAGTAATTACGAACACTCACAGAGATCCCAGAGCTCTTGGGCAACAGAGCGAGTAAACTTGTTTGAGCAGACATCTTTGCAGACTGCTGCCAATGCCTTGGACAACTGCAACGAAATGCCCTACATTAGACAACAAGCAGCTTGTACAAATGTAACAATGAACTACCCAAAGAATCGGAAAAGGGACACAGTCACAGAACATAATGTGTGTTCTTTAAAATAACACTACAGGAAGATATTAAGCGTCAAATTATGAATTATAAATATTAACTTGAACTCAGCAATCTACTTGTGCTGGAGCCCAGTGCCGCTTTGTGCACACTAACAAGAAAATTTTTCTTTTGCGTCATATTTTAATAGCCCACACTTTACAGAAGACTCAGCACGACATCTTGGCTACCAATTTCTGCAAATCTGCAGGTGTCCAAGAGTTCCATGTCCATAAGATGAGCTACAACTCTGCTTTACTGCTTGAACATTTATTGCCATAACTTGTTTAATTCAATTTTCATCTGAAGCTGTAGCATGTAGCAGTAATCTAGTGATCAAAATACTAGAGGTTATGGCTACGGCTTAAGATCAGGACCATAGAGGATAGCCGGAGGCTTCATTCCAATGTCTCAATTTGGTCATTTTTTCACATCCAGGTAGGCAGTCCGTTCCTGCCAGGAATGGTGAATCGGTTGTTACTCGAGCCTAATCTTTCAGTCTAGCATAAATCAATATATTTCCCTTTAGTGACCCTTAAACTAGCACTCTCAAAATTTGGAAGGCAAGATAATGAGCGAGATAAATTCATGTGGAGACATACACATCTACAAGATATCAAGGACAAATATAAGCTAGAACATATTTAGGATCAATTTTAAAGTGCACACCGCGTGACTGGACGAGATGCAGAGCCCCTCACAATGCCGACATCAACGGAGGGGAAATCGCGAGTTCATGTTGGCTTTTGCTTGCACACGTCTTGCGCTTGCGCTACGTTTAATTTACTCCTCCATGCTTGGGGTTGCACGTGTGCTGGCTGTACTGGTTGTCAGTGCAGCACCTGCTCGCGCACATTTTCGTGCACGAGCCTATGCCACTGTTTTGCGTGGTCCCGTAGCCAGCTGTGTTTACCTCGACCCTGGAACTGCTCCAGCCTAGCTCGGTGCTCTTCGAAACCAAAACTGATGCTGGGCACTCGTGAAAACATCTCTGAATCTCTTCGGTTCCTCGGGCACATAGTTACTGCGGAAGGCGTTCGCCCTGACCCGGAAAAGATTGCAGCAGTCGAAAATTTTCCGAAACCGCAAGACAAAAAGGCTGTCAGACGATTCCTGGGACTATGTGCCTACTACAGACACTTTGTAAAACTTTGCTAAGGTCGCTGAGCCTTTGACACGACTAACGAAAGAAAGTGTAACATTCTCTTGGCGGGAAGAACAAGAAGCAGCTTTCTCAGAGTTGCGACGCCGTTTGCACTCTCCTCCAATACTTGCCAATTTTTATGAAGAGGCTGATAGAGGCATACATAGCGACGCGAGTAACGTTGGTCTGGGTGCCATCCTCGTTCAGTGGTAGAATGGAGAAGAAAAGGTCATCGCTTACGCAAGCCGCACTCTATCGAATGCTGAGTTCAATTCAATTACTCAGCGACAGAGACTGTCTCGTAGTTATATGGGCCATTAGCGAGTTTCGCCCATACCTCTACGGGAGACCATTTCGAGCAATCAGTGATCACCATTCATTTGTTGGCTGGCAAATATCAAGGACCCTTCCGGAAGACTTGCTAGATGGAGCCTGTGTCTCCAGGAACATGACATCACTGTGGTCTACAAGTCCGGTCTCAAGCACAATGACGCGGATTGCCTGTCTCGCGCACCTGTTGAGTCTCCATCATTTGACCAAGAACAAGACATCCCATTTCTTGGAGTTCTGAATGTGTCGCAGATGGCTCGTCTTCAGCGAATGGACCCGGAACTACGCTCGCTCAACCACTACTTGGAGGTCCACCAAATTAAGGTACCACGAGTTTTTGTCCGTGGATTAACATCCTATGTCCCCTGGAACGACGTCCTATACAAGCGCAACTTCGGAAACAGCGGTGATACGTTTCTGTTTCTTGCACCATCATCACTGCGAGCAGAAATCTTAGAAGCGTGTCATGACGACCCATCGGCTGGCCATATGGGCAGTAGTCGCACTTTGGCCAGAATTCGCCGGAAGTATTATTGACCAAAATTAAGGGATTCGGTGCACCATTATGTCAAGTCATGCCGAGATTGCCAAAGACGCAAAATACCACCATCGAAACCAGCGGGTCTGTTGCAACCGATAGAGCCACCAAAAGGGCCATTTCAGCAAGTGGGAATGGATTTGCTTGGTCCATTTCCTCTCTCTTCATCGGGAAAGCGCTGGATTGTCGTAGCAACAGACTACATGACTCGATATGCTGAGACATCACCTCTCGCAAAGGGAACGGCAAATGAAGTAGCCCAGTTTTTCGTCACTCAGATTATACTACGACATGGCGCACCGCAGGTTGTCATTATAGACAAAGGAACAGCATTTACTGCCCGTTTGATGCAGTCTGTTATGAAGCTCACCCACACCAACCATAGATGGACTACAGCATACCATCCGCAAACAAACGGATTAACCGAAAGACTCAACAGAACTCTCGCCGTCATGATCTCGATGTATGTGGACGTTGAGCACCAGACACGGGACAGTATTTTGCCTTATGCTACATTTGCGTACAATACCGCACTACAAGAAACGACACACTTCACGCCATTTCAACTTGTTTATGGTCCGGCGGTCACAACGACCTTAGACGCGATGTTACCTGTCAACGATTCGAATGAGAGTGACCCGCACATTGGCGACTTTATAGAAAGGGCAGAAGAGACACGGCGATTGGCAAGACATCGTATCATTTTACAACAAAGCTCCGACGCAAGTCGCTATAATCTCAAGCGGAGAGACGTACAGTACAACCCCGGAGACAAAGTGTGGGTGTGGACGCCTGTACGTGCACCTGGCCTATCGGAAAACCTGATGCGGCGCCATTTCGGCCCTTACAAAGTACTTCGCCGGTTAGGCACGCTAAACTACGAAGTAATTCCTGAAGATCAAGTGTACTCAACCCGACGCAGGAATCACCCAGAAGTCGTAGATGTAGTACGAATGAAACCGTACTACGAAAGGCACTAAACGAGACAACTGATAAATGTGCTCAAGCATCACATCAATACTGCTGTACAAAACTGTTCGACGTCAGCATACGCATCGGGACGATGCGTTTCGGGAGGGGGACTAATGCCGCATGTTGTTAGGCACCTACTGAAATCTTGCGCCGCTTCCTGCTGCTATGAATTCTGCTACACCAGCGGACAAGCCAAATAAACGCGCCATGCAACGCTGGCTGCACGTTTCACCACACCACGCGCTGGAAAAAGAAGGCTGGAGTTTTCGAAGGAGCGGCACGTGGGGAGACGCAAAAGAAGAGGTTGACGAGGCTTTCTCTAGCGAGCTCAGGACAACCCTTGTGTGTTTAGTTGACGGCACAAGTTCGCCATAAATAAATAGCTGTTTTCACTTCCGGTGTTGTATTTGTTCGTTACAATATACATACCTGCAAAGCTTGGAGAAACGCAACCCGGGAGATCTACTCAATGGGGGAGGGGAGTATACAATATGTCGACCGCGCACAGAGGGGGGGAGGAGGTATTGCGATAGCAATCATATGAACACTGACAGCAGAATTTTGCAGTCGCCGCTGAACTGTACAGAGTCCAAACCGATAACATCACTTACGCATCGTCCGTCTGTTTTACGTGCGAGTAAAAGCGTCCTTGCGCTAGGGACCAACGCGGCTGAAGCAGAGATGAAATGACCCGGCAGTCACCCTCACGCAAAGGGCACACGCGATAACATCGCTCCATGTGTGAGGCCTGTCGTTGCTTGCTTACGAGTTATTTTGTCGAGCGAGGAACCATAGTACAGTCCTGCCAACTACTCGCCTTTACCCAGCTCGCCGAGAAACCAGGCAGTGTCAGGCACTCTTTTCGGCGACCCTTCGGTTAAGTAAAAAGAAACAGAAAAAAAAAAACAGGAATGTTGGAGGAAAAAGGTAAGGATATGAGAGAGCAGCCCTCAATAAGGGGGTTGGGGATAAAAGAAACAGTGAAAACGGTCAAATTATAAAAAGAGAAAGAAAATTTTAAAAAAGTTCTGACATGCGAAGGGCAGAACCGGCTGGTTAATCTGGTTAATCGTGGCGGGCGGCTTAAAAAAGCCCCACCATTAAGTTTGAGGAACCCTTGCGGAAGCAGGGTGCAGCTTAACTGCTTGAGGGAGAGGCGAAAGAGGTCGCACAATTGAAAGGTACAGAAAGTGTGTGGTGAGGTGTGGGCATAAGCCTTCCAGGTACAGGAGGGGGAAAGTAAAGGTTCGTCGGAGCGTCACCCCCTCCCCCTGCGTCACCCCCCCTGCCCCTCTTTGTCTGCCCGAGTCCCTGTGCCACTCCCTATTATGTCAATGTAAAGGGCTGACTATGCACTCCTCCCCAACCCCAAAGGTTAACAGCAGCGCACCCGCTGCTGGCTGCAATAGAACAGCCACAAAGAATTTGCAAACGCGCTCGCTCGTCAGTCACGTCATGCAAGTCTGGCAGCACTCCCTTTTTGCTCTCCTTTTTTTTCTCTCTCGTGTGGGAATGCTGGCACATTTAACAGCCAGCAAAAGCATCAACTGTACCACGAGGTCACTGCTCTCCCTCTGCTACAATGAAGTTTTCTTTATTTTATTTAGTTAATGTGCGTGACCTTCAAGAACTGCACAGCCATGCGGGATTTCGCTGCTCCTACTCGGCAGGCTGCATGTTCTGGCGCTCTTTTCGCCTCTTGAAAATGCACATTGCACCGAGTTGAACTTTGCTACTATCGCTAACAAAAAAAATAATTCTTTTTACTACTAAATGGCCAGAAAATTTTCTCAAGTGGCCAGACAAAGCACTGAATGCGCAGGGCAATACTGGATTTCTGGGAGATTTTCCTATGACCCGTACAACTGGGAGAAACGTTCAAAATCTGGGAGACTTGGCAGGTATGCATATATATAAATGTCAAATTTCAAAATAACAAGGTAAAGTGCAGATTTTACTGATTTCATTACACAGAGATCTAACTGAACACAATTTAAAATGGCAGTACTACAAATGCCGTGACAGAAATTAGGTACTTTCACGTTTAATAGGCTATTTTTTTTGTCAAATACCAGTAATTTATTGAAGAGCACATCATTTTGGGCGCTGTGAAAATGTCCCGCAGCAAATGTTGGTTTTTGAACCACAATACAATTTTTGAGGCTGTGCTTATCAAGAAGCCATCTTTAATAAATTAACACACGTTGACTCAAAGGAGCCATGTAGTTCATAGACGCCCATAATGCTTTTTCATTATGCTTGTAAGAATATATATAACAGTCACTTTCTGAGCCAATTTCTACATGCAGTATCTTCGGAAAATAACAATCTTCAGACAGTGCAATCACACCATTACAGATTCACAGCTCCTATGCAGAAAGATGCAGCTGGCTCAACTTTTTTAAATTTTTATTTTGCCAACTAGCACCTGCTACAAGGGCGTGAAACAAGCATCAATAGCTCGCAGTAATGTCGCACTGGTCCGAAGCAAGGAGAAAATGTTTCAAAACAGTTTTCCAAGGCCCCTCTATCATACTATCTCATTTCCTTACCTTCCTTACTGAAGAAACACTTACAGAGTGTTTCCGAGACAAGAAAACATCATGAGCTCACCTCGAATACACCTATTGATCCTCGCTGCTGTTTTTCTATCTCCAAGAAGACATCCCACTCTGCCATGTTCATAAGCAGAGCGCTGCACAGTTCAGCCATCTCTTGACACGGTCGATAATCTGAGTATAAGAAATGACAGTTGTTAAAACACGCTACAATGGCCTGAAATAGTGCTCGAACCAAACGAATACTGCAAAATGCATATAACAAATTTAACAATTTTTAAATGAGAATGCACCTTGCTGTGAAACATGTGGCAAGACAATGCTCTTCTGTTTTATGAACAAAAGTACAAAAAAGAGAGTGGACTAAAATGTAAGAAGACCTATAACTTATGTGCTCATTAAACAACCCTAAGAGGTAAGTAGAGACAGTGTCTTTCAACTCCTACTGGTCATGAAGCTTACACGGATGTTTGATACACAGGCTGGAGCAGCCGCTAGGGGTGCCCCAGCCTGTGTGTGGGCATTGAAGCGTAAACAGCGTTGCAGTTGTTTTGCTGCTGCAAAAGTGTGACTAGATTTACCCACGAACGTCTATTATACATTCAGGGTGACATTACTTTCAATAAGATTTGGGCATTTAAACACAATCCTGAAGCATATAAACACAATCTGTAGATAGTCCAGAGTCCTTCAAGGACTCTGGCAAATCTCAGTGTGTCACCGAACTGCAGCAGTTGAAACTCTGGATCCCGCACATCAAATCTTCCACGCTATACACCTGGTGTTTGATTACAAATATATTTTAAAACAGTGTTGTATTTATTAAACCAGCAGTGAGCCTGAATAAATTATTGCTTTGAATTCAGCAATTGACGAGGATCACAGCACACTTACTGTGTTTACTTGCATAATAAGCGCAATGTTTTTGTTTTTTTTTCCAGATAGTGTGGTTCCAAGTTTGGGGTGCGCCTATTCGCGAGGTAAAACTTCAAAAAATTTGTTTTCCGTCTACAGCATACACCGCTGATAGCAGGAGTCGCTGAAGTCACGATTATTTGCACTACAGCTAAACAATCTTCTTCATCAGCTACGCTAGAGCAAAACGCGTTCAGCATGCAGCCTCATGTGCCCAAGAATCAAGGCATGCGATGCGGTGCGCTTACTAGCATTCAAATTTACAAAAATTACAGGAAATCCGGAATGTATTTTTGAAGTTTTGTCAGCACTAAGGCTAGAGCATCATCAAACCATTTGCACCACAAATTTAGTAACAGCCATGTACCAAGGCCGCTACGGACCATTATACAGTGATGGTAGTGACATTTCATTTTCTGAAGCAGATTCTGGACCAAAAAAAAAATGGTGCTTTGGAGCAGCCTTAATTTGGAACATAAAAAAATGCTACAATTTTTCGGACCTGGCGGGGACTGAAAAAAAGTCCGAAAAAATTAACAGCCCGAAAAATTCGTTTTTGTCAGAAATACGAACTTTATTGCATCAGGCAGGCTTTGAAAAGTCTATGATTCTGCCTTGCCTCCTACTACACTTGGAAGCAATTTGGTTCGCCCATATTTGCGTCAAGGTGACATCGTCACAGTAAATGCTCGACAAAAGCGTCACCATTCGAACCACTCTCCAGCTGCGGCACAACCTGGCGAAGAATTTCTTCGTCTGTAGGCTGCGCGTATGATATTGTCATCGTCCACACGAGTGAAGTCTTTAAATAGGGAGTTTTAGCATAACGGTTGCAGGCGCTGCAAGTATAGCAGACCCACTACGAGTTCTATAATAGCGTTTGCTCCTCCTCGGGAGAGGTCTAGGGACATTCACCCTGACCACAAACTCAAATGCTACACACAACACTTCGCGGGCCTCGATCACCGCTTGCTATTTCGGATTTTCTGCGGGCAGGCCGAACAGCGACTCACGTTACGACGCATGCGCAGTAACAGCGACCCTTCCGCAAGGGCTCGCAGTGCGCTATTCTAGAACTCCCTAATGTCAGTGTGGCAGGCACATTCACTTCACTACTGCGTAGCAGCCGCAGCTCCGCCTCCCCCCTGTACGGTGCGATGACGACAGTGCTGACCACTACAGCTGACCGAAGATGAAAAAATGGTCCTGTGCCGCATTTTCGAAAGCAGACACGATCTCTGAAACTTGAAATATGACGTTTCCTTTCCAATCTTGGAGGCAGGAAAGCCATTTTAAAATAAGCCACTAAGCTTAGTCAAGCCGTCAGAAAATCTAACATGGCGGCGTCCATACAGGTTCGTGGCACTGCTCAAAACTAGCGATTTATTCCGAAAAATTCAAATTTAGGGGGCGAATTAATCCGAAAAATCGATCAAAAAATGCATTAGCCCTATGGAAACCCTGACGGTGCAATTTTGAAGTCCGAAATATCCAACAAGTTCGAATTTTTGGAGTGCAAAAAATCGGACGGCGACTTTATAGCTTAGGGTTGCTACTGGTGTTTTTGGAGCAGATGCATGGTTCTAACAACTCCTAAAGTCTAAAACATCACTTAAGCATCTAATACAGCCGAGCCCACATATAACGGCTCCACTTAAAATGAACTTTCGCTTAAAACAAACAATATCCGCGTGACCGTGAAAATATACATTGTTTCAATGACACAAAATCGCACTTACAACGAACGTTTTCGAGCGCCGCCAATAGGTTACAGTGACTGGAGTCGCTTTGCCGCCTTCCCGGGAAGCCCCTTTCGACCACGGATAAGGCATCGGCGAGGTGCCCATAGATTATTATCGTTGAATGCCGACCCTGCCACCGCGCCCCTCTAGTTGCCGCTCTCCCTGACCGCTTTTTGTTACGCACCCTTCCGTCCTTTGTCCCCCCCCCCCCCCCCCCGCTACTTTGAGCACCCCGCATCACCAGACGCGGCCCGTGTTTTCACACTGCCACCAATCTTTCGAAGACCGGTGGGCCATCTCCCCTGTTTTTGATCGCTGGTAATGGTAATGTCGTTGACGTCGCCGGCCTGGACTGGAGTGACCAGACCATTTGCCAACATCGTCTGAATCTGATCGTCTGCGTCTTGTCTTATCGTATCGTTCTAGTGCACGTGCGACATACGCTACTCCACCCACTCTGATTATTTGAGATTCTTTTCGTGTTTAGAACCTGTTCTCGCCCGCTTCGCACTCGGCTCAGCATGCCTTCCGCACCTGTGCGGAAGCGTAAAAAATGGATGTTAATTTGCGTGGAACGAATGCCGAAATATCCAAGTCGGTGAGATCCTGCAAACCCATCGGAATAACAAAACAATTCTTTGACCACGGCCACCGATTCTTCGAACACCGCCGCGCGTGCTTATCCAGGCGGCCGTGCTTAGACCCCTGCGCACGCATTCTACGTTCGATTTGCGCGTTTCGCGGACCTTTTAAGCAAGCTGCTTGACCTGCCTCCTTCCTGCGTGTTTTGGTTTGCTGTTGTTCACCTGGCAGCCAACTTGCCGTTTCGGGCATCCCGGTATTCAGGTGTGGAGATGGTGGATATTTCGTAGGCGGTGGTGATGGCTACATGCACCCGAAACTGTTTTCGTGAGGCCAACTTCGTCAACGTCGGGCTGGATGCCGAGCCTGAAGCTTCCGAACAGGATCACTGCGGCGGCAATTTGTGGTAGCGCGTCGTCGACTCATACCTGGGAAAGCGGGTGGGACATCTGTTGTGCTAGTTTAATTACGGCTGATGATGATGCCGACACTGTGGAACCGTGCACGGATTGAGGTGTTGTAAATTAAGCATGCGGCGAGAGCGATTTGGAGAAAGTGCATCACCAAAACGACGAAACTTTGGAGCCAGTGCCTCATGCAGCTTATGCCACGGGCTCGGCGAAGAGTACGCTGACATTTGATATAAACTCTAGACTGTCCTTATCACTTCTACTCTTCGAAATCCGTGCATCTTTGTGGGCAAAAAATTTTGTGTTTTTAATCGCAACTTTTTTAAAACTGTATTTCATTTACTACGAACTTTGGGATACAGCAAACGAATGCTGCGTCAGGCTCAGGTTCTTTATAAGCGGGCTCGACGGTATTTATATTTATTATTAAACCTGCCATATACTAGTATGCTGTTAGTATACAAGCAGTATAGTTGGCATAAATCATAACGAGGGGGGTCAAGATAGTCCGGACTTTTTTTTGTGTTCAGGCTGGAGAGGACACCCCTTGCGACTGTCCCACTTAAAATTTAGCTTTAGCACGTGATATAATTAAGTTAACAGTTAAGTATAGCACAACCAACTTTTTAAACGGCTTTTTGTCTTTTACTGCGTACCTGTGTTAGATGCCCTTCAGTTGTGTGAACTATGTAAATCGAAAAAAAAAGGTGAGAAAAAGAGACTGAATAGAACAATGCGATTGCCCGAGCTCAGAACCCGTGCTCGTTTTTTTTTAAATTTTATTTGAAAGCATGATTTAATTCTTATATAAATAAAAATACAACGAATATTAAAAATACAACTTGGACACCATGGCCTCATATGTGTCACCCCTTGAGATTTTTCTGCCCCGCCGCAGTGGTCTAGTGGCTAAGGTACTCGGCTGCTGACCCGCAGGTCGCGGGTTCAAATCCCGGCTGCGGCGGCTGCATTTCCGATGGAGGCGGAAATGTCGTAGGCCCGTGTGCTCAGATTTGGGTGCACGTTAAAGAACCCCAGGTGGTCGAAATTTCCGGAGCCCTCCACTACGGCGTCTCTCATAATCATATGGTGATTTTGGGTCGTTAAACCCCACAAATCAATCAATCAATCATTGAGATTTTTCTGGATTAACGCCACTAAGTGGCATACTAGGATGATAGTGTATACAGCTTGCTTTAGGTTTCGCTTATGCTCACTGGATGGTCCCATGATTCAACTTCATTCTTTTTAGTTTGCCAACACCATTTTGGAGCAGGTTTGGAGGAGTTACGAGCAAATATTGCACTTCGGAGCTGCATGGAGCAGCATTTCTCTTTTGGAGCAATTAGAAGCGATCGGAGCAGCACTTCCATCACTGATTATATCATATCCTCCTTCTCACTTCTGCCACGCTTCCTAAACTCATGAGGCACGCTAGCGATCGCAAAACTCTCATGAGTGCGCTTGACAATTTCAGCTTTTACCAGTTTATACCTCTGAGAACGCATGCCGGCAGGTTGCGCGCAGACTTAGAGGCCATCACACAATGCGCCTGGCAGCACGCACGCGGTCTGGCAACAGAGACGAAGATCGCATAGTGGTTCATATCTGCTGCGACAGATGCCGCCGCCATACCAGTTGATCATACTTCTGCGCATTTTAAAGCCCATGAAAGCCAATCAAAGTAGCAGCCATGCTGACGTCAAATGGCCAGAGCATGTCGCTCTGTCAATGGGCGCTGAAAACGCATTTGGCCGAGTCACAGCGATTTGCTTTGATCTGCAGCGATTCACAGCTTTAAAACATTGTAATAAATTACACAGTTTATGTAGAGAGCTCAAATCTGTATCTAAATGGCCCTCAGGACTCGGTCTACCTGCCCGATGTGTTCATATAAGATCACCAAAACTATTTCAGGCTCCCTTTATCATTGGAAAACCCGCGTTACCAACAAAATGAACGCAAAAAAGAAGACAGTAACCCTACAAGAAACTGCCAGTGCATAAATTCGCCAATTACATTTAAAGCCACCTAGATTATGCACATTATTGCCACGTTCCATTTCCCAAGTTTTTGTTATCGTCCCAAAACACCACACGATTCTCAGCGCAAACCGCGCCTGTAGTTTTCTAGAGGGTTCCGGACTGTAGTAGATCATTTCGATAAGATCACGCCCACTGTGCGAATGGTACAGATTGTTCTGGAACGCACGCCGCCGCCAGCGATAGCGCTAGAACATTCGACTGCAAGGTTATAAATGCCGACGCGCTTCGCCGCTTGTCAGTTGTTGATCGAAGGCCGACGCTCCGTTTGCCGCTATCAGTCCGAGACTGCTATCTGTGCGAGACTGCTGCTGTAATTGGACTTTCAGTTTACCGGGCACAGGTTCGCCCAAATAAACAGTTAAATCCTAACACGAAGTCTCCTGTCTTCGGCCACGTCACGACCCCGTGACATCTGGTGGAGTTGCTGCTTCGTTCATGTACCGGACGCCCCCGTCAAGCCGTGAACCCAGCCCACGTCGCGGAGAAGACACCGACACCAACCAGGAGCAGCGAACAAGCCGCCGACAGCAAGGGCTACCACCGGAGTACGGGCTTCTACCAGACAAGGCACGGAAGACGAAGGCCATGACCGCGACTGCAGCGACAATGACAACCGCAGCGTCCCAGCCCACGATGGTCATGCATCAACCCAGGAAACCACCAATTTTCCATGGGTCATCGTTCGAAGACCCGGAGTCCTGGCTGGAGACATACGACCGTGTGGCCGCCCTCAACCACTGGGACCATGAAGAAAAGCTGCGTCGTGTGTTCTTCTATTTGGAAGACACCGCAAGGACCTGGTTCGAAAATCGGGAGTCCACGCTCCGAACGTGGGATGTTTTCTGCGGCGCATTCCTTCAAACGTTCGCGAGGGTCGCTCGCAAAGAGAGGGCCGCTGCTCTACTAGAGACCCGGATACAGCTACCAAACGAAAAGGTTGGAATTTTTACAGAGGAGATGACCCGCCTATTTCGTCACGCTGACCCAGACATGCCTGAGGAGAAGAAAGTTCGTTTCCTCATGCGAGGAGTCAAACAGGAGCTCTTCGCGGGACTAATGAGGAATCCACCGAACACCGTCCAAGAATTTGTATCCGAGGCGACCACCATCGAAAAAAACCCTGGACATGCGCACCAGACAATATAATCGTCGCCTGACTCCAGAATGCGCTGCTGCTCAAGCCAGTGACTCCGACAACCTGCGTGAAACGATCCGAGCGATCGTGCGGGAAGAGCTGCGAAAACTGTTGCCTTCGGCGCAACCTCAAGTGGATTCGATCGCCGACATTGTGCGAGAAGAAGTTCGGCAATCGCTTCAAATTCCCCACGCACCGCTGCCCGAGCCGGAAGCTATGAGCTACGCCGCTGCACTGCGCCACAACGCTCCTCCCCGTCCACGCCAAACCGCCGCCCCATCGCACTTCCGTCGACAGACGCCACCGCCGCCACCACCCCCACCGACGTCATACCGTTCGCCAGCGGCCCAGCGCAGTGCACCGAGGAAGACTGACGTCTGGCGCACCCCTGACCATCGCCCGCTCTGCTACCACTGCGGCGAGGCCGGACACACATACCGCCGTTGCCAGTACCGACAGATGGGATTGCGTGGCTTCGCCGTCAATGCACCGCGCCCACAGCCAGGAGAACGACCACGTGACATCGCCGACTACCTGACAGGATCTCGGTGGACACCACGAAGCCCTTCGCGTTCGCCGTCGCCCAGCCGCCGCACGTCACCGCACCACCGACAGTACTCTGGCCCAATGCGGGGCCGGTCTCCTAGCCCGTATCCGGGAAACTAAGGGCAGCAACCGGTGGAGGTGCGGTTGCTGTGCGACGAACTACCGAAGATCCTCCGACGACGACGACGCCGCGACGGAGCTTTCCGAACACAAGGCCAACCAGGCAAAGCCCTGATGGCGAAAGCTCACTTACCGAAGGTGGCCTGACGACGAAACATGCAAGCAGCGGAACAAGCCGACGCAGCCGTGACCCGACGCCACGCCCTAACTGTAATGCGAGACGGCGAACTAGCGACCTCGACGTTTTTATCGACGGCCACAGTGTGACCGCTCTCGTCGATACTGGAGCCGACTATTCTGTCATCAGTGGGTCGTTCGCCGCGAAGTTAAGGAAAGTTAGGACAGCTTGGAAAGGCCCTGAAATCCGCACAGCCGGAGGTCATCTCGTAACGCCTGCAGGAATCTGCACAGCGAGAGTCACCGTTAACGGCCGTATTTATCCAACAGACTTCGTAGTCCTACAGCGTTGCTCGAGAGATGTCATCCTTGGCATGGACTTCTTATGCCTCCATGGTGCAGTCATCAACCTAAAAACAAAGTCGATAACGTTATCCACAGAAGAAGCACTACCGCCGCGCACGCCGTCTGGACACCATGCCTTGAATATGCTGGAAGAACAAGTCACCATTCCGCCTCGCTCAAGCGTCATTATTTCAGTCGGCGCTCCTGAATCACCTGACTTCGAAGGCGTCGTTGAAGGCAATCAGCATCTGTTGGTCACCCGAAATATTTGCGTCGCAAGAGGAATTGCAGAGTTGCGGGGAGGCAAAGCAACAGTTATGCTCACAAATTTCAGCAATGAGTATAAACATGTGAACAAAGGAACAACGGTCGCATACATCGAAGAAATTGTCGAAGCCACCAGTGCTTTCGCCCTCGCCGATTCTGCGGAACCTGCTCAGAGGAACCAAGCCCCTCCCATAGCTTTCGACGTCAATCCCAGACTTCCGAACGATAAGCAAGAGCAGCTCAAGGCCCTGCTTCTGCAATACGAAGATTGCTTTTCGTCGTCATC
This sequence comes from Rhipicephalus microplus, assembly GCF_043290135.1. NCBI lineage: Eukaryota > Metazoa > Arthropoda > Arachnida > Ixodida > Ixodidae > Rhipicephalus > Rhipicephalus microplus. The sequence continues at coordinate 137,565,568 of NC_134702.1, read as the reverse complement.
GAAAATTCGGCAGACCCCAATCACGAAACATCGCATCATAACCGAAGAAAATGCCAGACCACTCCGTCAGAGTCCGTACAGGGTTTCGACGCGAGAACGTGAGGCCATGAAGAGACAAGTTGATGAAATGCTGCGGGATGACATTATCCAGCCGTCCAAGAGCCCATGGGCATCCCCCGTGGTGTTAGTGAAGAAAAAGGATGGGACCCTACGTTTCTGCGTCGATTATCGCCGCCTGAACAAAATCACAAGAAAGGACGTGTATCCTCTCCCACGAATAGACGACGCACTTGATCGGCTCCATAACGCCAAGTACTTTTCGTCAATGGACCTCAAGACTGGCTATTGGCAAATCGAAGTCGACGAAAGAGACCGAGAAAAGACGGCGTTTATAACACCGGACGGCCTCTTCGAGTTTAAGGTGATGCCCTTCGGCCTTTGCTCAGCGCCTGCAACTTTTCAACGCGTTATGGATACAGTACTGGCAGGATTGAAGTGGCAGACTTGCCTTGTGTACTTGGACGACGTCGTCGTGTTTTCCTCGAGTTTCGACGAGCATCTTCGGCGCCTAGAAGCTGTACTTCAAGCCATCAAGACTTCCGGACTTACACTGAAGCCAGAAAAGTGCAGATTTGCGTATGAAGAGCTCTTGTTTCTGGGGCACGTTATCAGCAAGTCTGGAGTTCGTCCTGATCCACGGAAAACAGCCGCCATCGCCGAATTCCCGCCGCCCACTGACAAGAAAGCCGTGCGCCGATTTCTGGGCCTGTGCGCCTATTATAGGCGGTTCGTGAAAAACTTCGCCCGCATCGCCGATCCTCTCACTAACCTTACGAAGGCCGACGTGGAGTTCAAGTGGGAAACGCCACAGGAACACGCTTTCCAGGAGCTTAAACATCGCCTCCAGACGCCTCCGTTACTTGCCCATTTCGACGAATTCGCCGAGACAGAAATACATACTGACGCAAGCAGCGTAGGTCTTGGCGCCGTTCTTGTGCAGAGGGCCGACGGACTAGAAAGGGTTATTAGTTACGCCAGCCGATCGCTATCCAAAGCAGAAGCAAATTATTCCACAACAGAAAAGGAGTGCCTCGCCATCATCTGGGCTACGTCGAAATTTCGCCCATACCTTTACGGCAGGCCCTTCAAAGTTGTAAGCGACCACCACGCCTTGTGTTGGCTAGCCACTTTGAAGGACCCTTCAGGTCGCCTCGCACGATGGAGCCTGAGACTTCAAGAATATGACATTACTGTCATTTACAAGTCCGGCAAAAAACACTCCGACGCCGACTGTCTCTCTCGTGCGCCTGTCGACCAACCGCTACCCGACGACCCGGATGACGACTACTTCTTGGGAACGATAAGTACCGACGACTTCGCTGAACGACAGCGGGCCGACCCGGAACTTAAGGCCCTAATAGAATACCTCGAAGGCAGGACCGCCGAAGTCCCGAAGGTATTCAAGCGCGCACTTGCGTCGTTTTTTCTACGAAACAGTCTTCTACAAAAGAAAAATTTTTCACCGCTTCGGGCTAAGTATCTCCTTGTGGTGCCTTCAGCTCTGCGACCAGAACTCCTGCAAGCCCTTCACGACGATCCGACGGCAGGGCACCTCGGTGTTTCTCGCACGCTCGCGAGGATACAAGAAAGGTACTACTGGCCGCGTCTTACCACCGACGTCACTCGTTATGTGAGGACATGCCGGGACTGTCAGCGACGCAAGACACCGCCGACAAGGCCAGCGGGACTTCTGCAGCCAATTGATCCACCTTGCCGACCTTTCCAGCAGATTGGTATGGACCTACTGGGGCCGTTCCCGACGTCGGCTTTCGGAAAAAAGTGGATCGTGGTAGCTACCGACTACCTCACCCGCTACGCCGAGACAAAAGCCCTGCCAAAAGGCAGTGCATCCGAGGTAGCTAAGTTCTTCGTCGAAAATATCGTCCTACGTCACGGCGCCCCGGAGGTCCTTATCACCGACAGAGGAACGGCATTCACTGCCGACTTAACTCAAGCGATCTTGGCATACAGCCAAACAAACCACCGCCGGACGACAGCGTACCACCCACAGACCAACGGCCTCACCGAGCGGCTTAACAAGACGATCGCCGACATGCTGTCAATGTACGTCGATGTCGAACACAAGACGTGGGATGCCATTCTTCCGTATGTGACCTTCGCATACAACACGGCGGTGCAGGAGACGACGCAGATATCTCCATACAAATTGGTCTACGGAAGGAGCCCGGCAACGACGCTCGATGCCATGTTACCCAACGTCACCGACGAAGAAAACATCGATGTGAGCGAGTACCTTCGTCGCGCCGAAGAAGCCCGACAACTTGCGCGGCTCCGTATCAAGAATCAACAGACGACCGACAGCCACCGCTACAACCTTCGACGACGCTTTGTGGAATACCAGCCCGGTGAACGTGTTTGGGTGTGGACGCCGATACGCCGACGTGGACTAAGTGAAAAGCTTCTGCGACGGTACTTCGGACCGTACAGGGTGGTTCGACGTCTCGGCCCACTTGATTACGAGGTTGTCCCCGACGGCATTACGAACTCTCAACGACGCCGATCGCGACCTGAAGTCGTCCATGTCGCGCGCCTCAAGCCGTTTCATGCGCGTTAACAAACTGAACCAGTGTTTTTTTTTGTATTATTGTTGTATCGTAATTTATTCATTGTACTTTCTTGCATTATTATTGTACCTTCATCTTTAGTTAAAGCATCGAGACGATGCCTTTTTCAGAGGGGGGCAATGCCACGTTCCATTTCCCAAGTTTTTGTTATCGTCCCAAAACACCACACGATTCTCAGCGCAAACCGCGCCTGTAGTTTTCTAGAGGGTTCCGGACTGTAGTAGATCATTTCGATAAGATCACGCCCACTGTGCGAATGGTACAGATTGTTCTGGAACGCACGCCGCCGCCAGCGATAGCGCTAGAACATTCGACTGCAAGGTTATAAATGCCGACGCGCTTCGCCGCTTGTCAGTTGTTGATCGAAGGCCGACGCTCCGTTTGCCGCTATCAGTCCGAGACTGCTATCTGTGCGAGACTGCTGCTGTAATTGGACTTTCAGTTTACCGGGCACAGGTTCGCCCAAATAAACAGTTAAATCCTAACACGAAGTCTCCTGTCTTCGGCCACGTCACGACCCCGTGACATTATCATGACCAAAAGTTTGTGCTGAATGGTATCGATTGAATGATTTCAAGGGCTCACACCTCATATCCAAACAGAGTGCAATCGCATCACGAACCATCGTTCGAGTGTTACAAGTGCCACCCATGCCATGTCTCCTTCAAGTAGAGCCACTGCAAAAAATTACGTAGATTCCATAATAAAACCCAACTTTGATCGCGACTGACTGCCACCGAAAATCGAGCAACGTCGATTAAATCTAGCCTACAGTTCGGCATGTTGTCGCAGGAAGTTTGTAGAAGACAACATGAAGACTGGGCACCGAAAAGATTACATTGAAATACTGGTCCAAGAGCAGCGCGCACGATACAATGTTTAGGTTTGCTGCTGAGAAATCAATGATGATGTAAGTCAGCCGAGCCTATGGCAGTTTGCGTAGTGACAACAAAGGCAGAAGCTCCCATCGGAAAGCCGAAATTAGCTTTTAAATTTGCAGACAAGGTACTTAACGTGATAATGATGACACTTTTCTTGACAGAAAACTCAAAGCGAAATCGACGAGGAAGTAATCGTGCCTTCTATGCGAAGCGCGAGCGACCAGGGCCACGCCGGAAACAGTGCAAAGGGTACTGATGCCCAGGCAACCGCCCTTCCTCCCAACTCGGCGAGCCTGCGCAGTTTGCACAGTGCTACTGCAATCTCTTCTTTTTCATCGCTCCAGTTAAGAGGGACACGGGTTGTGTAGACTGAAAAATTGCGAAAAAACTAGTTTTTTTATTGCATTTTTGAAATCTACAGCTACTAGTGCACTTATACCGTGAATTTCATGCCTATAATATCATTATTTTAGCTGCTAAGACTCGTTATACGACGCTTTCTAGCTAAATCTGAGCCGGAAACGACGTTGAAATCGCACACTTTCCGTGACGCGCCCTGCCAATGCAGCCCGCCTGGTCTAATTTGAGAGAGCCGTCTTTCACCTTCAAATTCCCGCCAGAATGGGTCTAATTCAGCCATTGGCAGCTTGTAAAATGAGGGGCAAAAAGAAGTATCAGAGCACCTCTATATTCACTACTTCGCGCACGTGACTTGAGCTTGCCTCTCTATTGGTAGAGGCTCCTGGCTTCATCTGCTCCGGGTATTGAGGCGCGCGTCCGTGCGCTCCATTTTGCCTGAGTGTCAGGGGAGAAGTTTCATGATGTCAAATCCTGAGCGCAAATTTCACATGCGGCACAAGTTTGGTGTGAAAAAGGTGCGGAGGATGCTAGTCGCGAATTTCAAGAAGCACTCCGTGATACAGCAAAACCCCCGAGACGCTACACTCTCCACGGCCCATGGCGAAGTCGTTGACGCTACCACGGAAAGCCTAGCTACCGCATCAGTTGTCACGGAGCCTGTGCAAAGTCTGTCAGCCGCGGAGCCTTTGAGCAGCGGTCGCGTGCGTCTAGATACTATCGGCAGCAATCTGACTTGGAAGAGGAGTGAGCTAAAGCCGAAGATAAGTTATCGGAGTTGTCGTCCGCTGCAGCGACGGAGCAGAAACGCGCATTTGTGGTGGACGGTGCCGACGAAGCAGTTCGGCCGCCTGATGGAACCACATTCACAATTATAGATTTGGACACAGTGAGCAGCGCTTTGCTGGCATTCGCAAAGTGCAAGGCATGCAACGGAGAACTGCAGATTGTCTGTGACGACTGGGAATTCGGACTCGCCGTGACGTTGCGTTTTGTGTGTTCGACCTGTGGGGAGACTGCGTCGTTGTGGAGCTCGCCGCGCATACGCAGCGATGAACGTATGAAACCTTTTGCTGCGAACGTTTTGGCCGCGCATGCCATGCAGGCAACGGGGAACAGACAGACCGCACTGAATGATGTGTTCTCGTTGATGGGCATCAGCCGTCAGGGTGTTCACACGAAAATGTGGCAACACTTCGTGAAGACGAAGTTGGCACCCGCAGCTGATCGTGCTGCACACAATTTGACGAACCACTGCGCGCGGTCGCTTTGCGAACTTTACGCCAAACTTAATATAGGCCACAAGGGAAACATCGCGGTGTCATTTGATGAGTCATGGATGACTCGCGGTCATTCGTCGCATATTGGTCTCGGCACCGTCAAAGAATTGTTCAGCGGGCTGGTGCTTGACTTCGTTGTTTTGAGCAACCTTTGTGCTGGATGCGAGTCGGGCCCAAGGGAAGGTGACCGTTCTTATGCACCGTGAAAGGAACATCACCATTGTCAGAAAAACAGTGACAAGAAGGCTGGGAAAATGGAGGTTGAGGCTGCCCTTATCCTCTTCAGGAGGTCACTTGAGCGGCACAACCTGCGCTACACCACAGGGCTTCGCGACGGGGACAGCCGCAGTTACCTTGCGCTACAAGAAGATAAGGTTTATGGGTATATCCCAGTGAAAAAAGAGGACTGCATTAATTATGCCCAAAAGCGTATATGCACTGCTTTGCACAACTTGATTGCAAAACACAAAGGCCCTGGCCTTGAGAGTCTTGAGACTCTGTGCCCACCTGGTCCAAATTCTTGGTGCAAACAAAATGCGGCAAAGGCCAAGGGGGAGCCCATTCCCAAACATCGTCGAAAGCTGCCTCCACATATCTGGCAAGCCTTACTTCCCATTTATGAGTGCTTGTCAGACAGAAAGCTGTTGCAATGATGCCCGCGAGGGAAAACCCAAAATAACAATGAATGCCTGCATTCAATTATATAGGCGCTGGCACCAAAGGAGCGACATGCTTCGCTATTCACGGTAGAGGCAGCTGTGGCAAAAGCAGCGCTCAAGTTCAATGCAGGAAATAAAAAAGCATCAGAGGACATTATGAAAGAGCTGAGCCTAAACCCCAGCTGGCAAAGCCGCAGCCGCATGGCTGAAAAGAATCGACGGCGCACGGCTGCATCAGTCAAGAAGCGACGAGCAACGGAGAACATGCACCAGTCCCTGAAAATCAACACACAGGGACTTGTAGTCAAAAGGACTACATGCCCGGTGCATACTGAGCATTTTAAAGTGCAGTTATGTAAATGAATGAGTTTTATTTCTTTTTCTCAGTTTTCTGAAAACATGCTTTTTGGTGGCTGTACTAGTTTGTCGGGTTGATATCTTGCAATCTGGAACAGCTAGAGCAATACTTTTTTCATCAACGTAAAGCCCAATCTGTGTATTACAAAGTGCTGAGAGAAGAATTTCTATTTGCTGCCCATATAAATTTAAAAGGTATTAAATTTCTTTGTATGTGATAGCCATGATATGACTGCTCAATCTTCATCATCTGCAGAATCACTAGTTTTGCTTTAATTCGAAATTTGCTTGCAGCATTGCATTTATTGCTAATTGCACTGTCTAGCTATGCAATAATATTTACTTTTTGATAAGCCCTTTTTTTTCCATTGTCTCTGAAAACAATAGAATGGCAGCATTGTGTATCTTCTTAATTAATTGACCCACAATGAAAATTCTTGCAAATTTGAAATCTGCAGGAGAAACTACATAAGCATGTATATTTTCATCATGTTTGGTCCACACATACAGAAAATATCTTCACACCATAAGGGGGGACATGGTGTGTGGTCTCCCCTTAAGGGGGGAGGCTACACTTGATGAGCAACTTTTGTACTTATGTATACATCTGAAAAAATTTTCACAGTTTGTGTATTTGGATGTGCAAATTCTAAAATTTAATTGCTTTTCTGATAGGTCAAGTAGTTTACAAGATACTCCACAATCAATGTAAAACGTGGGTTCTTTGTTTGCAGCCAAATTAGCATCTAAGCAAAAAGCACCCAAATATTGGCGACAGTGTAGAAACAATGTAGGATGTTTAAGGAGTGCATTATGCTATAAATCAATTTGCTAGGCGAATTGCAACAGGAGTTCAGGCAAGAACAAGACAGCAATGTTCAGACAAGAACATGCCAGCTTCACCTGTCACGCATGCGACCCAGTTAAAAATTTTTTGATGTGTATACTGCCTTTAAAATAAGCATGTTGCATACTGGATGCATTTATCTTTCTGGCAAAAAAAGATTTATGCTGATAGCTTGAATGAAACAGAAGTTATTTTTCCTCCAACTTGGCAAATGTGCCCAAATTGATGTTTTGAGAAAACTAGAAAAAACATTTCAAAACACCTTTATTAAAAAATACGAATAAAATCTTATAAAAATGCCCTAGGGGCATAATCTGCATGCATCCCATCCTTATGCTTCTTCTTGACCAGCTTTCTCAGACTTTGGGACGCTTCTCTCTATTCACTTGAGGTTGCACTCTGACGACAGTCCTTCTTCCTAGCCCTCAGGGATCTGCTGCTGAATATTGTGATGTCCAGCTGCTCTGGAGTTGCAGCGAACGTATTGACATTGCCCGTGTTGAAGCACAGCGAAGCTTCTGCAGCAGCAGTTTGCACAACAAAAAGAGAAGCCTGCTGCTCCTTTGATACCAAACTCCAAATCACGGATTGGAGGCTTTCCTTTGAATTATGAGTCTTGCCTTGCTGGCATCTTGCCTCGCTGCCACACCAATTGACTCATAAAAGCGCTCGATCTATCACAATGTTGCCGACACCGACAAAAGACCCTCCAACGTCGCGGTTGTCTCGTGATAATGATGATTAGTGGAGTTTATTGGCGCAAGGGCCAGATGTGGCCAAAGAGCGCCAGAGCGATGATAATGAACTGTGCGATATGCAGTGTGGATAAAACAGGTGACGTGGCTGTAAATGGGCCCAAAAACAGTCGCTGTAAGTGTGTAAAATATACATTTAGTAAAATTGGCAATGACAAATTATGTGTGCTAAGGAGACATAACATGCTTTAAAAATGATACATATATGAAATAAAAACTTGGCGTGGAGCACCAGTGCCTCGGCAGAGCCCTTAAAACAAGAGCATGGAGGCCTGGGCTCATTGAAAGCTGCTATCACAGCGGCATCTTCTAGACAGAGGATGCACTATAAACTTGTTGGGCTAAAAACATTCAATACTACATCTTTTAGAAAACCAAGGACTCATTTTGCGTTGAAAAGCGGCTCTTCGCCGAGAAACATAGTAAGATGTAGAGGAAGATGATAGCGGTATGCTAAAGCAAAATATTTCTTTCTCTCTCTATCAGCTTCCAGACACTCCAGGAGGACACGGAGGACGGTTAGCCTCTCGCCACATCTACCACAAGTAGGAGGTTCATCGCCAGTCAGCAGAAAGCAATGGGTACCATAAGTGTGCCCTATTCAGAGGCGACAGAATAGGACATCAGTTCGCCGTGTTCTTGTAGCGGAGGGCCAGTAACCAAACCGCGGCTTAATCAAGAAGCTTATTATTTATTTCTGTGTCCCACAAGCGATGCCAGTGGCTTCGCAGTTTCTTGCGTAGGAAGGGTTTTAGATCTGCCGCAGGGACAGCAGCGGTAGGGTTAATAGCGCACAATATAATTGACGTGGCCATTTGGTCAGCTAACACGTTGCCCTCGATGCTTCTATGGCCAGGTACCCAGCAAATAGTAACATGCTGATTGGACATATACGCTGTACATAGAACGGAATACAGCTCAATTATTACCGGATTTCTGAATCTGAAAAGGGATCTTAATGCATTTACGATGCTTAACGAGTCTGTGAATATAATTGATTTTTGTATGTTTGATTTTCGTATATGCTTCACAGCCGACAATAGTGCATAACTCTCAGCCGTAAATATACTTGTTTCCGGGTGCAGTACACCGGATTACGAGAAGGATGGTGCGACGGCTGCATGAGCCACCCCTGCATGCGACTTAGAAGCGTCGGTATAAAACTCTACGCATGAGTAGTTGGACTGGAGTTGTCGGAAATGCATTTTAATATGTGCTTCTGGTGCGTGTTTAGTGATCTCGGCAAATGAGGTGTCACAGTGTATAAGCTGCCACTGCCACGGCGATAAATGTTTTGCTGTGGGCATAAGACAAAGTTCTAGCAGCCCAACACCCATTTCCTCACTTAAGTTTCTCACACGCAAAGAGAACGGCTTTCTCGCTGCAGGTCGATTATGGAAAAGGGTGGCAGCGGTCATATCGTTTATAGCGGAATAAAAAGGATGCTTGATGTTTGCGCGTACCTTTATAAAATAAGTGAAACTGCTATAGGATCGCTGCAGGTGAAGTTACCACTGATTCGACTCTGGATCGGACTTGTCCGGAAAGCACCGGTTGCAAGTCGGATACTGTTGTATTTGTTTCGTTTGTAACACCAGCAAAAACAGCTGCGCGCGCACCATTTCGTTTGGGCCCTGTGCGCCTTCATTCTCCCCCTTTCCCCCTCCCTTCACCCTCTCCTAATGCCAATGTATATAACCACGCTGCAGACAATAAACGCCGTCGTTGACTGCCCGACCATCGTCCTTGCTGCTTCGCTGCGCGCCCCTGTGTTACTATAGTGGCGACGAGCCCGGAAACCACCCATGCTGCCGTGAAAGTTGAAGCCGACGGCCTGCAACAAGTACCGGCGACCATGACCAGCCTCCAGCTCCCGGTTTTCGACGACACAAGAGATAAGTGGAAACCATACCTTGTTAGGGTTGAAGCGAATTTTGAAGCAAATGTTATTACTGACTCCAAAAGGCAGAGAGCACTTCTGGTGGCAGCACTCAGCATGCAGACTGTGCAAGTGCTAGCGGGGCTAATTGCACCTCGGACGCCGAATTCCCTTACTTACGCCGAAGCGGTCGCAGCATTAAATGACTACTACGATCCCAAGCGTCACGAGATTGCAGAAAGCTACAAGTTTTTTACCCGTTGCCAACAAGAAGGGGAGTCGGTGCACGCATTCCTAGTCGAAATACGGCGCATAGCAGACAATTGCAACTTCGGAAGTGCGCTGAACCGGATGTTGAGGGACAGGATTGTTTGCGGCGTACGCTCAACTAACTTGCGCAAGCAGTTACTAGCACATAAAGATTTAACCCTCGAGGAGGCTGAATCAATGTCCATTGCAGCCAAAGCAACCGACAGCGATGCAAAAGATATGAGTGCAGAGCCGCCGACTGTGCTAAAAATGCAAGCCCTTCATCGCTCGCCCTCTCGAGGTAATCGTACACTAGGCGCGTCGCATGACTGCGGCCGATGTGGGAGCACGAAGCACGACGATAACGCCTGCCTCTGGGTAAATGCACGCTGCTATCACTGTGGGCGACGCGGTCATTTGGCAAAGAAATGCTACAGTGCTCCAACTCATGCAAAGGTGGGAAGGCGGGCAGCGAGTGTAAAGGCACTGACAGTTGAAAGCGCGTCTAGCAACGACGACCTGGATAGTGCACACGTTTGGACGTTGATTTCGGGAAGAAAAAACGGTTTGGAACCCCCCATACGCCGCACGTTTCGATGGAGCAACGTAGACCTTGCCATGGAAGTGGATACTAGTTCCCCGGTGTGCGTCGTATCGCGCCAAGTGTACGATCGATACCACGCACAGTGGCCGCGCTTACAACCACCACGAATCAAGCTGTCATGTTACCCGGGACAGCTTCCGGTGTTGGGAGAACTCGAACTCCCAGTGGAGTATAAAAATGTATCTGTGCCTTGCCCGCTCATCGTGCTTGACTGTGCAGGACCCAGCCTATGTGGCCACGATCTCATTGCTTTGCTTAGCAAGACGAGCGTTCCCATTGGAGACCTGACTGCGCCGGACCCTACAGCTAGCGCCGAGCCAAGCGACCCTATGCTGAACCGACTGCTCGGCGAGTTCGAGGATGTTTTCTCAACAGACCTTGGACTAATCAAAGGTCCACCAGCCAGCCTAAAACTCAAGGAGACAGCGACACCGAAATTCTGTAAGCTCAGATCTCTTCTTTACGCCCTCCCCGATAAGGTCTCTCGTGAAACTGATTGGCTGGTGTCACTTGGTGTTCTATCGCGCGTGCAACATGCAGAATGGGCTACACCTATTGTGGTCGTTTTGAAAAAGGACGGGAGCGTGAGGATATGCGGTGACTTTAAGGTTACCCTTAACCCGGCATGTGAGGTGGAGCATTACCCTCTTCCGGTGATAGAGGACATGTTCGCAAGCTTAAACGGAGGGGAATATTTCAGCATCTTGGATTTAAAAGATGCATACAATCAAGTGCCCCTTGACGAAGCGTCAAGCGGGCTGTGTGTCATTAACACGCACCGAGGGCTTTTTCGGTATAACAGACTTCCGTTTGGAATAGCTTCCGCATCGGCCATTTTTCAAAGAAAGATGGATGCAGTACTCGGCGGGCTGCCGGGTGTTCAAGCCTACCTTGACGACGTGCTAGTGTCAGAAGGCAAGAGTGATAACGGAGAGAAGCTCAAGAGAGTGTTGGAGCGGTTCCAAGAGCACGGCGTTAAACTTAGGATTGACAAATGCAAGCTTCGGCAACCTTCTGTGACTTACCTTGGCCATCGTATAGATCGGCAAGGACTCCACCCCATTGAAAAGAACGTAGACGCCGTCATGCAAGCCCCGCGCCCGCGTAACGTTAGCGAATTGCGCTCGTTCCTTGGCATGCTCACCTTCTACGCACGTTTCCTGCCCAACATGTCGACTGTGCTCAGCCCCTTGTATCAGCTCGTGGAAAAACGAGCCCGTTGAGAATTGCGGGAACCGCAGCAGTCAGCGTTCGAGAAAGCGAAAGAAATGTTGAAGAATGCGCAGCTTCTCGTTCATTTTGATCCCAACAGGGAACTGAAGCTAGAATGTGATGCTTCCCCGTATGGCGTGGGTGCTGTTCTGTTTCACTCGGCGGGAAATGAGCACAGACCAATCGGTTTTCGCTCCAGAACGTTAACAAAAGCAGAGCGAAACTACTTTCAGCTGGAGCGAGAAGCCTTGGCACTGATTTTTGGCGTTTCTCGTTTTCGTGACTATTTCCTAGGTCGGCAATTCACCCTGGTAACCGACCATCAGCCACTGCTGGGACTGCTCAAGCCTGACTACCAAACGCCGCCAATGGCCGCCGCGCGCATTTAACGGTGGGCACTGTTCCTAGGAGGCTACCAGTACAAGCTACAGTACGTTCCGGGGAAACAACTACTGACAGCAGATGCCCTCAGCAGACTACCAGCCCTGGCGGCAGCGGAACCAGTAGCCGAAGGGAAGCCTTCCGAGTACGTCCTGTCGTTGGAGATCCTGGACGAAAGTATAGTGACGACGCACGAGTTGCAGGAGCTCACTGCCAAGGACTCGTTGTTAGCCCGTGTCGCGGAATACATCTGGCATGGCTGGCCTCGAACAACAAGTGGAATGGTGCCCGACTTGCTGCCTTTTTTTTAATCGCAAAATGGAGCTGTCGATGACTCACCGGCTAATCTATTGGGGCAACAGAGTCGTCATACCACGGGAGGCGCAGGAAAAGATGTTGCAGCTGCTACATGAAACACACCAAGGCTCCTCGTCAATGAAAGCGGTGGCACGGTCACTGTTTTGGTGGCTAGAGATGGACAGGGAGATTCAGGAATTGTCGGCGCAGTGTGTGAGCTGTGTAGAAAACCTGCCCATGCCTGCGGCAGCACCACCGGTGAGTTGGCCGAAAACGGCCGAGAGGTGGTCCCGGATCCGCATGGATTTTGCGGGCCCATTAGCCGGCAAGATGATACTTGTGGTGGTAGATGCTCACATGAAGTGGATTGAAGCAATATCTATGATGCATGCGAACACAGCGGGTACTATTCGCTGCTTACGAAGTCTGTTTTGTCGGTTCGGAGTGCCACGCACAATCGTGTCTGATAATGGCACGCAATTTACGAGCCAGGAGTTCGCCACGTTTGTAGCAAGAAACAATATTGTGCAATGGCGTACAGCGCCTTTCCATCCTCAGTCGAATGGAGCAGCGGAAAGAGCAGTGCGAACCCTCAAGGATGGCTTGCGGAAAATGCAAGATGGCCCACTAGAAGATAGCATCATGCGCCTGCTATTCCATTACAGGAGGACCCCGCAAAAAGAAGGAAAGTCACCCTCGGAGATGCTTCTCGGTTACCAGCTGCGGTCCCATCTTGACACCTGCCTGCCGCCCAGGGATGAGAACTGGTCGCCGGGTGCTGTCGATTGGACCATCTCACCAGGAAGCAGCGTCTACGTGCGCAACTACGGTGCCGGCAAAAGATGGACACCTGGACGCGTAAAAGCTGCGTCGGGGGCGAGAATGATAGCAGTGGACACACCAAGAGGGTTAGTGCAGCGTCATATCGACCAAGTCCGCCGCCGCCGCGAATCGACGCCGGAGTCTGCAACTGCGGGGACGGCTGAAGGCGCGGACGCTGAAGCTGAACCTGCCAGCGTGACTACTCCTGTCCCGTCTCCTGCGTTGCAACGCACGTCCAGGCGGAATGAGCAAGAGCGAAGTCCAGAGCTACCGGCAGCGGATGGTCGGAGTGACTTTTCCCCACCAGCTGCTACGGAACCTCCAGTCGCTATGGACGAACACTCGCCTGAGGTGGTCCCGCATCAGCCAACGCTGAGGCGATCGACAAGAGTTAGGAACCCGGTACAACGGTTCCACTTTTAAGAGGAAAGAAATGCTGTATTTGTTTCGTTAGTAACGCCAGCAAAACCAGCTGCGCGCGCACCATTTCGTTTGGGCCCTGTGCACCTTCATTCTCCCCCTTTTCCCCTCCCTTCACCCTCTCCTAATGCCAATGTATATAACCACGCTGCGGACAATAAACGTTGTCGTTGACTGCCCGACCATCGTCCTTGCTGCTTCGCTGTGCGCGCCTATGTTACTACAGATACCCAGATGGTAAACAAGGTCTAGGATTTTCAAAGCACTTGGCGTTGCGGAATGATAAATTATAGAGGCATAATCAAGGCGCGACCAGACAAGGCTTTTGTACAAGTTCAAGAGACACTTCCGATCACTACACCAAGTTGTACGTGATAGGAGCTTTAGGAGGGTCGTCGCTTTCAGACATTTCATTTTTACATATTTAATATGGGGAATAAACGTGGGCTTAGAATCTAAAGTGGTTCCCAGGAATTTATGCTCGCTGCTCACAGAGAGTTAGTCTCCCTTGATCGCAATATTTGGCAGTGGCATTACCCCTCGTTTGTTGGAGAAGAGTACGCAAGTAATTTTCTGGGTGTTTATTTTAAAACCATTCTCATCCGCCCATTTAGAGAATTTATTCATTCCAAGCTGCACTTCTCGTTCGCAAATAGATATATTGCATGATTTGAAACTCATCTGCACATCATCAACATACACGGAATAAAACATTGCGCTTGGAATTACTGACTGCAGGGAGTTCATTTTTACAAAAAAAAAGAGTGTGCAACTAAGCACGCGCCTTTGCGGGACACCAGTCTCTTGGGTAAATGATCTAGAGAGAGCGTTTCCCACTTTTACGCGAAAGGTTCGATTAGACAGATAGCTTTCAATTGTGTTTAACATGTTCCCATGAATGCCCATGGCGGCAAGATCGTGTAGAATCCCGAATCGCATGTGGTATCGTACGCTTTCTCCAGGTCTAAGAATACCGAAAGTACAAACTGCCTATAAATAAATGCCTCTCTGATGTATGTCTCTATGCGAACAAGGTGGTCTATTGTCGACCTCCCCTCTCTGAAACCACACTGAAGGGGGTCTAGTATATTGTTACTTTCTAGGAAGTGGATTAAGCGCCGGTTTAACATTTTCTCATATAGTTTGCATAGACAGCTTGTTAACGCTATTGGCCTGTAGCTGGCAGCCAAGAACGGGTCTTTGCCTTGTTTAAGTACTGGGATGACAACCGCTTCTTTCCATGACAATGGAATATACCCAGCTTCCCATATGGTATTGAAGAGGGTTAGGAGTGTTTTTAGTGCTTCGGGGTGAAGGTACTTGATCATTTCGTACATTATACGATCGTCACCTGGCGCCAAGTTGTTGCAGTACACAAGAGATGCCTTAAGTTCAGCTAATGTAAAAGGGCAGTTGTAAGTCTCCCTGGATGGACGTTTACATTTAAGGGGTGTTGCCGCTCTTCGAGTTCTTTGATACTTAAGAACGTTTCTGTATAGTGTGATGCACTTAGACATATTCAATGTGTTCACCTAGGCAGTCCGCCTGCTCCTTCAGGCTCTCCCCTCGGCTACTTACCAAGGGTAGGGGGTGTGACTCCCGACCCATTAACTTGTTTACCCTATTCCAAAGCTTTGTTTTGTCGGTGTAAGAACTTATACCGGAGATATACCTATTCCAACTTTCTTTCTTTGCAATACGACGCGTTCTTCTGGCTTGGGACCTAACCTGTTTGAAATTGACGAGGTTTGTAGCCATTGGGTAATTTCGCAGTAGTCTCCAAGCTTTATTTTGACTATTGCGCGCTTTCCGACAATCGCTGTTCCACCATGGGATGCGATGCTTATTAATCATTCCATTAGTTTGCTTAATGCATTTCACTGCAGCGTCAATAAAACCTGTTAAGTACGCTACAGCATCATCTATATTAAAATCAGCAATGTCATCTCCGTCTAAAAATGTAATTTCTTGAAACAGTTCCCAGTTGGCCGACTTGGTGTTCCAACGAAAAGTCAGGCGAGCATGTATCTTCTTTTGTTAACTTCAACATAACCGGGAAGTGGTCACTCCCAAAAGGGTTCTGGAGAACGAACCACTCCAGATATGGAATTAATGTACTTGAGACAATACTCAGGTCTATAGAAGAGTATGTGTGGTGTAGTGCTATAATATGTTGGTTCTTTTTTGTTTAGTAGACATGCACCTGATGAAAACAGAAAGTGTTATACAGTAAAAGCTCGTTAATTCAACAATCGTTAATTTGGAAATTCGAATAATTCGGAAATTCAGATAATTCGGACGGCTCTATTGGTCCAGGCCAAAGTGCATGTTAATCTACGGGACCAAACCTTCGTTATTTCGTCGGAATTCGGCTCCACACCGCTTGATTCGTACAAATGCTGACGGCTGCTGCTACACAAAAGTGTGATAAAGCAGCGCTGACACCACTGGAGTGAAACCGAAACCTGAGTGGCATCGCCATCATCATCAACTAGTGGGGGCGATCGCAGCGTCACCGAACGTGGGCGTCTTCTTTCTTCTCCACTCAGCGCCTCCGACGCCATTTTCCCTTGTGTTGTCGTGTCGGAACCACGTCTTCTTGCGGAGTTCTCTTTTTCTTCCATTGTGACCGTATTCGCATGCCACCACCATCGTGCGCTACAGTGATGGCAACGCCGAAAAAGCGGCAGAAATACGACGCGAAGAACTTGGCGACTAAAGTGGAAATTTCGGAAGCACTGAAGAACAGCGAATCGCGACAGCAGGTTATGACCAAGTACAACGTGAAGCAGAGCACGTTGGGAACGTACGTGAAAAATGAACAACAGATTCGACAAGCCTTCGAAAGCGAGAAGTTTCATGCCTCTAGAAAGCGGTTGCGAACCGCAGCTCATCGCCAGCTCGAAGAAGCCTTGCTACGGTGGATTACTGACTGTCGCAACGCGCATCGGCCTTTGAGCGGACGTCTCATCATGGCGCAAGGTGAGAGGTACGCTGCAATGAGGAACATTGAATCGTTCAAAGCGTCAGAAGGGTGGTTTGCGAGGTTTCGAGAGAGACACGAACTTGGCTTCAGGAGTGTGTGCGGCGAAAAGGCCAGTGTTGACGTAAGCGTGACCACCGAGTGGTGAAATGTGAAGCTGCTGGAGCACATCGCCGCATATGAACCACGTGACGTGTTCAATGCAGACAGATGAAACTGCTCTATTTTTCAGAGCTCTGTCCGACAAGACGGTGACTTTCAAAGGGGACGCGTGCATTGGTGGCAAGAAGTGCAAGCAAAGGATAACTGATTCTTGCCGCCAATATGACTGGCACGGAGCGCTTGCCACTAGTTGTCGTCGGGAAGGCGCTTAAGCCACGTTGTTTTAAGAACGTCAAAAGCCTTCCTGTCGTGTACACAGCGAACAGGAAGGCATGAATGACATTGGACATTTTTCGCGGCTGGCTGCAGCAGTTGGACCGGCACTTCACGTCGAAGGACCGCAAGATAATTATGGTTGTTGACAACTGCAGTGCCCATAACTGTACAGTCGAACTGAAGAGCATCAAAGTAGTTTTTTTGCCGCCCAACACTACGTCTGCTCTTCAGCCGATGGTCCAGGGTATCATTCACTACGTGAAGTCGAAGTACCGCAAGCACCTGCTAGAACGAATGCTCAGAAGCTGGAAAGTTGTATCAAGTGGACTTACTCGGTGCAGTGCACATCATCGCCCACGTGTGGAAAAACACTCCGCCGCAAGTCATCGCCAACTGTTTTCGGCACAGCTGTTTTGTGAGGCCCGAGCATGCAGCAGTAGCTGACGATGGCATCGAGGAGGTGTCAGCCGAGTCCACCGACGATGACTGCACGACTTTCGATGCTGTCCTTTCCACAGATGTGACCTTTCAGGACTACATCGCGATTGATCATGGTGTCGCCACGAGTGGTCTCCTGACCGATCAAGAGATTATTAATGATGTCACGGGCGCCCATGAAGACCACGATTCCGACGAAGAATCATGCGAGGAGATACAGCCGCGACCTCATCGCACCTCACGGGAAGTCTCGGACGTGCTGTTAATATTAGAGGACGCTTGTCTGAACACTCCCGACAGCTTGCGTGCTGTTGGCCGTTTGGAACAGTTAAGAAAAATTGTGATGTCAGCCGGAATCTGCGCGAAAACGCAGACGAAAATTACAAAATACTTCAACAAATAAAGGTATGCTTTTGCAGCTTGATTTTAAATGTTGTTTTCCATATTCATTTGTTAATTCGGCATTCGGTTAATTCGGACAGTTTTTCCGGTCCCGTGAAATCCGAATTAACGAGCTTTTACTGTATTAGGCGTCCTTGCGCATCTAAACGGGAGTCGGCCCATAGGAGATTATGTGCATTTAGATCACCAACGACTATATATGGCGGAGAAAGTTAATCAATGAAGCTTTGAAATTGCGTCTTCGAAAGTTGATAGCACGGAGGAATGTAAATAGAGGTTATTGTTAGTAGCTTCCCGAACAGCACTGCTCGGACAGCAACTGCCTCAAGAGAAGTTCGGAAGTTTAATTGCTTACAGGCAACACCTTTATCAACTATTATAGCGACATTGCCCGACGAAGCGGCAGCGTCGTCACGGTCTTTACGGAAGATGGCATATTGCTTCAAAAAGTTTGTGTTGACTTGAGATGTGCTTCCTGAACAGACAGCACCTTTGGAGTATGTTTATTAAGAAGTTCTCTCATATCATCGAGGTTACGGAGAAGTCCTCTCACATTCCACTTCAAGATCTGTGTGTCCATTTTAGATGTGTTTTGTGCTGTGTGCTCAAGGATAGAAAGTTAGCTCACGGACCCTTTCCAGGGGCCGTGACACGAGATTTTTCTTGTTTGGATCGATCGACGGAGTTGCGCCGATCCTTAGGCGCTGGCTGCGCCCTCACGCTCGGTGTTGTGTCCATTGCCTCTTGCGAGGCACTGGACACAAAGAGTGCTGCGTTTGTTTTGAGGGCCTCGCCTCAAAAGACGAGACCTTCGCGGCCCCCAGCCCGGAGGTTGGTGGGTCTTTCTTAGATGGCGGAGCAGCACTGGCTGCAACCGCCGAGGGGGCGGAAGGCGTCACTACTGGCTCGCTACGCCTGTGCCAGACAGCCGCCGGAGGCCATGGTGGCATTGCCCCCTGACGCGCCACTTCGGCAAAGCTGGTTTCTGGTAGGTAGGACACCTGCCTTTGTGCCTCCCTAAATGAAATGTTTTGTTTTACTTCAATTGTGACGATTTCCTTTCTTTTTTCCAGCATGGGCATGACCGTGAGTATGCGGCATGCTCCCCATTACAGTTCGCACAGCGAAGAGAGTTTTCACAGGCATCAGATGTGTGTTCTTCAGCACTGCATTTCGCGCAAGTTAGGCGGCCTCGGCAGTTTTGTGAACTGTGGCCGAACCGCTGGCATTTGAAACATCGGAGAGGGTTTGGTATATATGGCCTCACTCGAAGCTTGATGTACCCAGCCTCAATGGAGTCGGGCAATACACTTGATTTGATTGATATGTGGGGTTTAACGTCCCAAAACCACCAAGGGCAATACACTTGAATTGAAAGTAAGTATCAGGTGCTTAGTCTGGACTTCTTGCCATCACGTCTCATCCTAATTCGTTTCATGTTGATGACATTCTATTCGCTGAAACCCTCCAGGAGTTCAGCCTCCGTCAGCCCTAACAGGTCATCATCTGAAACAACTCCATGGGTGGTGTTCATGGTTCGGTGTGGGGTTACTATTAATTTGGTATCTCCGAATTTCACTAAACTAGGCAGTCTCTCACATTGTTTCTGGTCGCGAAGCTCCGACAGGAGGTCACCACTTGCCATTCTCGATGCTTTATATCCTGGGCCAAAGATTTCCGTCAAAGACTTTGAAACTAGAAAAGGTGAAAGTGTTCGCACTGGTTTGCCGGGTGTGTCAGCGTGGATAACATGGAATCGAGGAAAAAATACTCTCTGGTGACCAAAAAACTGGAAGACTTCATCGGTGCGCCCTCTTTTCTGAGAGCGATCAGGGAGTGGGGGGAAGGAACTAGCCATGTAAGTGTTAAATTTTCGGCAGCGGCGCCAGCCACCCACCATGGAGTCCTACAAAGGGACGCTGCAGGGTCTGTAAGCACAGGCGCTGCAGACGCCAGCTGTACGCCACCACTATTACCGAATATGGTGTATCCAAGGTAGGATAGCCACACAGGGTTAACCCTTGCCGCCAGAAAACACGGAAGCCAATGGAAGTGAGTAGAGGACAGGAAAGATTTAATGTAAGGAAAAAGACGAAGATGTGAGGTGGAGACAAGAAAAGGCGACTGCCGATTCCCCCCGGGTGGGTCAATCCGGGGGTGCCGTCTACGTGAAGCCAGGGCCAAAGGGATGTGTTGCCGCCGCTGAGGGGCCTTCCAGGTCCAATCACCGAGCATTGGCTCAACCCCCAGGCTCCCCTTTGCCCCGGACACGGCAAAGCCACGCACGGCTAGGCGTTGGAGGGGGTCGAAACCCCCCCGTTAGCTCGGGTCCGTGGTGTCGCTACACACCAAATGCCTGCTTGCGCAGACGCCCCTGCGTGGCGTGGTTGTCTCGAGGGGGCGCGCGTCGCGAACTTCACTGGCATTGATCACATCAGCGTCTACCCGCACACGACCGAAGTCGACATAGCGCGCACTGTCAGGGAGGTCTCTGTTTTCGCACACTTCACCATTGCTGATAGCATCGATGCGGACATAATTCAAAGAGCGTCTGTTATCCGGCGACGCCGTCTCGCACACTCCTCCATTGATAACATCTTCAGCACACAGGCGGCTAGCGGCCACGCCGCGCACGCACGACGGCATTATCAAACGTCTGTGCTTGCTCCCACAACATAGTAGCAGCACCAATGGGCTTTCTGCCTTTTTCCCATGAACGGCGAAAATGATGCTGCGATCGGAACTTTTTTGCACCACCGGGCATAGAGAGACTCACAAGCATGTTTGCGATACGAGTCACGACAACTTCGCAAGGGCGATACCCTTTCAAAATGGTGGCAGACACTACCAGCAAGTTTTCCTGGCCAATAGGGAATTGCCATTTTGGTCACGTGCATCAAGCAACCAATGGAATGACGAGCTGCGCGTAATTTTGACTTTTTTTGCTTTTCGAAGGGGCACATAGTTGCTTACTGGAAAAGAAAAAAAGAGTCATAAACGCGACCTTTCTAACAAGACCAAAATGGGGCTGGTTGACTGCGTAGTTCACCTCTTGTCAGCGGTTGAAGGACGGCTAGTTTACACTTCAATTTAAAGGTCCGCTTGGGCGAAGTTGCTCTCTTTATGGGTTATAACTTGAGAAATAAGCAGTAAGTGAAATTTCAAAGCCGAACTTTGCTGATAGGCGCAAAAGGGCATTGGGAACGTGAAAATGATGAGAGAGAAAATGCAATTTTTTGGCCGATTTTCGACTTCTAAGTGCCGCATCCTCCCTTAACGTAAGAGGGTGATGAATAGCAACCGTGCAAATACGGTACAGAACTACTAATCACAGCAAAGTTCCGGGTGCACCTATTGTGCATGGAAAGAAAAAAAAACTCATTTCTTGCGGCTAAACTGGGAGTGCATGTTCGTATTATGCGAGTAAATACGGTAATATAACTTTTCCCAAGGGTTTTGTGTTTTATTCTTTGTTGAATTATCACTACGATGCCGTGCCACATTCAAGTGAAGCTTCAAACATTAAAATTGATTATTGGCCTGGGCATCCCGCGTCAACGCTGTCAACACAAGTAATGCAAAAGACTATCACGCGATAACGTCACCAGACAGCATCACAGATTGTTCAAATTTGTGATGTCACGATGATGTAACAAAATGACGCTACACCATGAGGCCGTCACCCAACATTGTAATTCTGTATTGCCTCCATGATTGTTGGACTGACCATGGCGGCAGTGCTGAAACATTTGAGGTACAGAAACATTGCAATGCGCCCAATCCTGAACGCAGTGCGAGACCACCTTAGATGGAGACAGCTTTCGGAGGGGGGCTGAGGAAGATTAATATATCAACTATAGGGAAAAAAAAAAAGAAGACAGCTTTCCTAGGTGACTGCAAAAGGAACTTTGCAAATTCATTCCCCTTTCCATTAACAACTTACACTAAACCATTTTACGTCATTTCTGGCCTTCGTAAGAGTCTACGCCTTCACAGGAAGTCATCTACAGTTACCGTGTCAAAACCAGGCTTGTTTTGCACTATAGTTACAAATTCATCATTAATTCAAACCCTACGAGACCAGTACTCACAACCACATATTTTTGTTCACTTCCGATGTTTACTCTAATACACATGCACAGCACATACATTATGTGTACACTCTACGCTCCTCAAGTGTAGGCGGGCAAACTCGAGACCTTTTCGCATTAGGCTAATGCACCAGGAGGCCGTCTAAAATCCATGGCACAGAGTCCATCAAAGCTTTGTAACACCATGCTAGGATGTCATAGCAACAACTATGACTGGCCACTGGCTCACGCGATTGATAATTGTGGTTTGATTGATATGTGGGGTTTAACGCCCCAAAACCAGCATATGATTATGAGAGATGCCGTAGGAAAGGGCACCAGAAATTTCGACCACCTGAGGTTCTTTACCGATTGGCCCACGCGAATACTGACACTTTCATCTAAGTGCTTTTAGCAACACGCACCTGCGGGCAGTCAAATGTGAAAGCCCCCTATCCTTTCCGAGGTATGCTGCCTCTACTTTTTCCACCGTTCACTGTCCAAAGGCAGCCAGAAAACATAGGTACTTTTTCATTGTTTTTTATGTATCCTAACTAACAGCCAGGTAAGCAGCAGGTGCAT
The DNA here is from genome assembly GCF_043290135.1 of Rhipicephalus microplus. NCBI lineage: Eukaryota > Metazoa > Arthropoda > Arachnida > Ixodida > Ixodidae > Rhipicephalus > Rhipicephalus microplus. Next base: position 137,543,070 of record NC_134702.1, on the reverse strand, counting down.
GGCATACTTTCTGACCTTCAGGCATAACACACTAGGTACAATATGGGACATAAGCTGAAGACTGCGCACTCACATGCCCTGATAAATATGCTGTGACACCAGCAGCTGCCTTTGCTGCCACCCGCTGCCATGTCCGATGCCAACAGGCTGAATGCAACACCGCTCCACAGCCCCTACTTGCAGAGCACAAAGCTCCCCCATAGAGTTACGGAAAAGCTTTATGACCGTAAAGGTATTAAAGGACTGACAAAGATCTTGGCTGGGGCCATGTGGTATGCAGGTACCCAGAGTCAAAAGGTGTTGGTTAAGCATTTGCACAATTGTCCGGCCCATGTTTACAGCCACCCTGTGTATGTCCCAAAATAGGAGCATACAAGTTTGAGCGGCATAGCACATACATACAAAGCAGTGATAACACAAAGTGGTTACCTTTTTCAGCCTCAGCATAATATGCGAGTATGGATGTGCGAGCCAGTTCTATGATATCTGCAGGCTTGTGAGCACCGGCTGGTAATGGCAGAGACTCAGCTGCCTGCAGGGCCTCCGTGTAGCGCATCTCGGCTGTCAACAGTGCTGCCAGGCCCTGTGGTAGATGTAGTTCTGCTTCCACCGCACGAAACAGCAGCAGTGATGGAGTGAACAACTGAATTGGAAGGAGGACAAGCGAAGGCATATTATATAGGTTGAAACTGTACTGAACAGCATATTACTTAACACACTAGGAACTACTCTAACTTGACTCTTGATACTCTTAAGATCTGAGAATTCAAACTTTTACTTTTGATTATTCAAACAAATCTAAAATTTTTGGCTGATACACTATATTTTTGGTGTATTTCAAAGCCACTTGATTCAAAGTGCCTCATAATGTGAATCCAGCTAAATCAAACTATCTTATTTTCGCAGGAGAGATTTGCTGTCCTTGCTTAAAGTTGAATATTTGCATTTTTATGTCATTAACAGTTGAAAATCAAACCACCAATTGCCTGCCTAGCAAACAAACTAATCAAACAGTGCACATCAGCAAATACATGCTAAGAAAAAAAAAGTATGCAAACGAGACGGTCTGGCTTTCATTAAACATGCCGCACACTTCTTCAAGTCACTTTCCCCACAGTACACTACTGTCAAGCGGGAAGGCGTCCTAAAAAAATTTAGGAAGGGGTCACAGGACTCATTTGTCCCTTTAAAGGGACACTCAAAAGAAACAGCGAGTTGTTTTAGACTGATAAATCGCATTCTGAGAGCTCTAATGACAGAAGTTTCACTTTCAGAAGTTCACGATTTCTGTCAAAAATGAAGGCTAAAGATTTATTTTTAAATTTCGCACCGTAATTTGCACACGTGACATAAGAAATTCCACAATGTATTTCCCGTATTTTCGCGACATTGGCTTGATGAAATTTTCTAAGACTTCTTATGCAAAGTATATGGCACCCACAGATTACGATGCACAGTTAGACTTGCTTATAACAAACCTCCATATCACAAATTCTTCGATATAGCAAAGTTTTTCTATTCCCTGCCGTTGTTCCATAGAAGCACATGTATTCCCGACCTCTATGTAACAAAGTAACAGTGGGAAACAACCTTGATATAACGTATTTTCCACACGAACAATCTAGGAAGTTCGTTCCACATTTTGGTACGAGCATGCATCTCCCGCGACTGCCCCGCCGCCGCGCGCACGGTGCACCAGGCGAGAGCGATCGCTCGTTATTGGGGGCGGTTGGATGAGCGCGAGGCGGGCCTACACCCCGACAAGCCAGCGTGCGCTGGTGTGTGCCCCCCCCCCCCCCCCGCCTCACACTCCAAACCAAAATAAAAAAAAAAACTTTTGCGCCTTGACAGTGCCACGCTTTTAGTTACCGTTACATATGCGGGGCCACGCTGCACATGGAGGGCACTTTACCGAATAGTTTTCCACGGTGTCCGTGTCGTTCGCTCACCGTTCTTGACGCTTTTTGCGCATGAATAGTTTCACCGGTGGCATGGTGCGCCCCCTGACGACGTACAGCTTTGCTTTTTTTTTTATAATGATGAGATAGCAATTATATGGACAGTCTTGGCTGGTTTTTTGCCGCTGCCATTCAGGGTATATGTATACGTATACTGTCGCCACACGTACTTTGCCCCACGAATAGGGAGGGGGGGGGGGCTTACATTCTTGTGCGTGCGTGCTTATTCTTCAGTGAAGAGAATCCCACCCTTTCGATTTTGACTAGAACGATTGCGTTAAGTTGCCGGGTGCACAAAGATCACTCCGCTTTTCAAAAACAGCAAAGTAACAACTGGGGCACACTGTTGGTTTGCACTCATATCTGTGCCTGTGATTATACGTTTCATGCCTCGCTTTTGTTTAAACAGCGCGTTAAGCATCGAGCGGTAAACGTTGTTGGTTTGCTCTCATCCTGTGTATGTTTTTTCGATGTGATTGCGTTCTCGGCGTTAATTCCAAGTTGTTGCTATCGCATTGCTTCACCCTTGTGGCAAAACTGTGACTTTTCTTAATTTAGGACAACTGTCTCGTCACCACCGAGGGGATGTCAGATTAGGCGCTGATGGAAACTCTATGAGACCACGGTGATGACAGATATTCGGAGGTCGACTCGTCAAGCGCTTCCGTCTTGTGCCACGCTGAGAGTTCGCATGCTGCTAGCTTTTGCGATTAGTCAATTAGTTCTGGCAAGAACACGACGGCGCATTGAATGGAATGCAATGAGTGCGATAGCAAAAAATTGTAATGTTATAAGAAGAAAGGGTGGCAGCCAGCCCTTTTAGATCCAATATCGCAAAACTCCTATAAAATGCTGGTGTGAGCAAATACGGCTCTTTTCACACAGTCCCTTCACACAGTCACACAGTCCCTTCACGTTGAAACCGCACTGATACTCGCCGAGATAGCAAGCGTGTCAGCGTTCGCGACTGCCCTTAAAATCCAAGTTCATTATTACTACTCGAGCGATTCCTCTCCCCCTTCCAGCGTTGTTCCACGCTTGTTAAAGACGGGTGGTTTACTTTCTGTTTGAGCATTCGACGGTAGTTCTAACACGTGGGAAATGTTATCTTATGCACTTTCCAGGTGATGGGGATGGTCCGACTCATTTGATCTCTGCTTCAGCAGCGCTCGCGCACTTTTACCCGCTCGTGAAACTTACGATGCGCTGGGGCATGTTATCAATTTGGACTTGTTACGGAAGATGGACGCAACGGCAAAAACTGAGAACGTTCATATAATTGCCATAGCAATAATAACGCAAACTTTTACTGTAAAATGAGTGTTTTGAGTTAGCTCTGCCTTTAATCCCGCTTTTGTTTAATTTGCACGTTTATTTTCCAAATTTTCATATCCAACCTGCATATAACGAAATCATCCTTATAACAAATTTTTTCGGGAATTTATCGATTTCGTTATATCCAGGTTTAACTGTACTTCAATTTTGTCGATTAGAACCTATGTAGGACCTAGTAGACGCCTTCAGAAATCGATGACGCTACATTGTTTGGCGCGGAAATCTCAAGGCAGCGTCTCCACACACAGTTTCTTTTCACACGTTTCCACGCTTACCAAGTGTCGTGTCGCAGTAAGAGTAGTGTTTTCGGGATTGCAAAACTGTACTTTACTACTACGTGAAAGAAGCGTTTTGCTCTTTAGTGCCCACACCCGTGCTCAAGTTGTAGGATGATCGATAAGCATATAATCACTGGCATCTAAAAGCTTTACTCTGAATCATTCAGAGCTGTCTATAATATTGCTGCGTCACTGAGAAAACAATACCGCAACACCAGCTGTTATGTTGCCGAGTCATATTTATGAGAAATTATGACAATTCACACAAAATCCAAAGGTCCCCTAGGATTTCTGTTATTAAGAGTCAACCGGAGTAAAGAAAAAAAGAGAGGAGCCTTGCACTTTAAGATTAGTGATTGGTTTCTGAGCTAATATTTAGGCTCTTTAAGTTGTCCGAGATGCAAATCACAGTAGAACATGGTTATATCGAACATAAATATATCGAATTTTAGGGTATATCGAACTCCCTAGTTATCCCCTTGAAATTTCTGCGTAAAAGTATTGAAAATTGCACGTTTATATTGAATGGTATTTTTACCTGCCTTCGAATATATCGAACACAGTGCGAGCTAGAAGGTGTGCTTCGGCATTTGCACCCCCAACCCCTGCGATCTCTGCGGGCGAGTTGGATGGCATGCTTTCGGCACTTGCAGCAGTGCCCAGTGACTTCTGTGCGACACCACGCCTCCGCCAAAACCCGAAACGCTCGAAAAAAGGTAAGGGCGAAAGGGCTCGGACTGCGCAATCTCCCACTTGCGAAATGGCTTTTAAAGACGATAGTGTTTCTTGGGGTACTTCGACGCAGAAATTTTGGTCTGTCTGTCTTACTGGCTGTATACTTGTCTGTTTGTCCGTCGTAACGATGCCCCAAACGACACCAAGCGATACGCCAAACTGCCGACCACATCTGCAGCGCCCACCAATATTGCTCAAGTTTCAGCATTCATTCTAGTGCGATTGTCAATTAAAAAGCAATTATTGCGCATATCTGAGGCACCATACCAACACAACAATATTTGGTATGTGTGGCTTTATACTAGAGAAGGCACACATATGGAATTCTAAGAACCGTAGTGTTTAAAACGTTGCGCTGATAGTTCAAGGCGATGCTCAATAAGGCAATTCTTTATAACGTTTTGCTAAGAGGACACGGTGATGCCACCTACCCATCGCTTTTCGTTCTACACTTTATCGCATCCGAGACAGGTGCACATATTTCTCCGTGGGCACACACACCTTCCTTTGTTTTCGAAGATAACTGCCAGACACCGCTTGTGTCTGTCTAATGTGCCTCAATGCGCTCGTTCGCCTTCGCTGCACGGATCGAAACTCTTTAACGCAGCGCTTTCAGAATACAATTGACTGATTTTCCGTGCAGAACATCCAATAAACATTTTTTTTCACTTTTCTTTTTTTCTCTCATGCTTTTTCAGCATTCGCGTTGGCTCGGAGAGCAGGAAAGAAGGAGCCGACGTCCTCCTCCTTTCGCCTTTTTAATTTTTTTTTGTTGCTGTTTTGCAAGGTTTGTTCAGCCAACCACAGCTCACGTCTTTTGCTGTTGCTCTCGCAGGTAGCCATCGCCTCGTGAGCGCTTTGTTGCTCTCGAGCTGTCGCGTCGTCTAGGATTTCTCTTTTGGATGCGTGGTGTGCAAAGCCGCTGTGGACTCCTTGAATTTTAGACTTCTCGTGCAGCTATGGCCAGCGTCAAGAAGTGCAAGACCCTTGACTTTGCGATGCATTTGAAGGCCATTCAGCCTGTTAAGGCGGGCGATAAATGTTCGACTGTCGCGGACGACTTCGGGATACCACAGAGCACTCTGAGTACCTTGTTGAAAAACAAGGCAGATACCAAGGCAAATGCAGCGGAGCAGCAAACATTGGGAGCCTGTCATGTGCGCGCTTGTGCCCATGGGAATGTAGAAAAGGCACTGCCTGGTTTTTAGAAGTGTGCGCGAAGGATATTCCGGTGGATGGCCCGATGCTGATCGCCAAGGCTCAATGGTTTGCCGCTGTACTCAGTGAAACAACTTCTCCAACAACAGTGAGTGGTTTCACCGATTTAAGCAGTGCTACACACAACATCGTTGGCAAAACCATTTCTGGCAAAGCCGAAGCTGTCAGCAGCCAGAATATCTAGCAGTAGATGACGAAGGAGTGGCCGGAAATCTCCGCGAAGTGTTCTCTCGCGGAGATCTTCAATGCCTGGTGAGACGTGAAGATGGACACAGTGGTCAACTGCTTCCGCAAGGCAGCGAGACGGCAGAACTTGCGGAAACTGGTGAAGACGACAACGACAAGCCCATAGATGACATGTTTCGCGAGTTGTGATAACATCGAGACTAGCGTCTTCAACATTTCTAAAATAAAAAAGCAGGCCAAGGTTGGGTTTTTTTTTTTTTTTTTTCCACGCGAATAAATCATTCTGTTGCGGCGTGTGTGTGGAATTACTTGTCATTCTTCAATGCACCTATTGTAGGTGATGATCTGGTACAGGTAAGCTCTTGGGGCCTCTGAGTTTTAATATCGAATTTTTAATATATCTAACTAATTCGCGATCCCCTTCGAGTTCCATATGCTCCTGAGTTCGAGCTATGGCGATTTGGCCAATATATTGGACATCAAATACTTCATAACTACAAAGATCTCAGCAAGTTTTCTTCCTCAAAAACCAGTTGCCCAATATTTTGGACATCTGCTAGTGCCCTCTAGATATTTTTGTCAAAATTGTGCCAGGATATCCAAAACAAAGAATAAAACATGGTAGCGTTCAACAGATCACCGTTCTAGAAGTGTAACGGCGAAAAATTAATGTCCACATTTTTGTAGTTTTTTTTAATATATGTTATACTTTGAAAAATAACTTATAGTTATTTCAGAATTTTTCACAATTTTTTTCAGTAACCTCGCTTTGTGTTGCTTCAGGCCCACTAAACGCTTTAAGTTTCAGCGTCCAATTAATTGAACATCAAGCCATACCAAAACGACAAGCATCACGGAAATAATAAGCTTCACTTTTTATCTTTGTCGTCCACACACCCAGTTGTGAAAGTTTCAGGAAATTCTGTGGACCATTATTTGACCCGGAAGTCAGGAGGATATATCCATGTTCGACTGTATAATACGCTCCTTTTCATGACATGCTGTAAGAAGTGTCAGGTTAATTTTCACCACCGTGCACTTCATGATTGTCGTGCTGTGGACTACGCTGAAGAGCCACCAAAGTTTTGAGACTTTCGTTTCACCACTCCGTAAGTAAAGTAAACCACAAAAGAACAACATTCACTAAAAGAGAGGGTCACAGACGTCTTGCAAATAAACCTACATCTCGATATTGCTACATAGCTGACATATCAGGGGTCAGAAGACGACACTGAGAAAGTGGTCTGTCGGTTGTGCGTGCTGTCCTCCATCTTAGTCGATGCTATACACATCAGTTTCAATATGAATTCTAAATAGACACGCCTCGTGTCATTTTTACGTAACATCTTTGTGGTGGACGTGCTGGGTACTTGCCTGTCTTCATCACGAAGCTCCGCAATGGCCGCATCATCATAGGTCCAACCATGTCACCGGTTGAACAATTATCGCATTCACCACCTGCCCCTTCCGTGACTTCTACGTACGTTGTTCTACCTCCGGCTCGTGATCCCAGCGTATTTTCCAGTCAGGATGGCGTTGACGTCAACAAATGGATCAACTGGTACGAACGGGTCAGCGCAAGCTATAGGTGGGACCCGACTCTTATGCTTGCCCATGTGCTTTTTTACCTCGATGGCCCACTGCAGGTGTGGTTCGAGACGCACGAAGCGGAGATTACAAGCTGGGACTTTTTTAAAGAGACAATCTGCGACCTTTTTTTGGCGACACCATTGGGCGGCAGATCGCAGCACAGAATCAACTGGCGGCTCGTGCACAGACGTCGACGGAGTCATATGTCGCGTACATTCACCACGTCATCACCCTATGCCGCCAGATTGACGAGCACATGAGTGAGTCTGAGAAAGTGACCCATGTGCTGAAAGGCATAGCAGACGGCGCCTTTAATCTTCTAGTATACAACAACGTTGCCACCGTCGACGCCATCATTAAAGAGTGCTGGCGGTTCGAAGAAGCTAAGAGCAGCCGTATTTCTCAGCGATTCACCCGGCTGCCTAACACGGACGCAACCTCATGGTGTGAAGCCACCCGCCAGACCCCCACGTATGACAACGTCCTGCACATTGTTCGTCGGGAAATCAAAGCCGCCTGTCCGGCTCCTCTTCAGCCACCCGTTTTCTCAACGCTCACCTCTGACCAACAACAGCCATCAGTGGCGTTATTACAAGCTGTGGTGAGGCAGAAGTTTGCGAACCTCGGTCCTTTTCCAGAGTCGAAATCAGGCAACAAGTGGGTCACTGTTGCTATAGACTACGCGACTAGGTATGCCATCACTCGAGCGCTCCCCACCAGCATCGCTACTGACGTTGCAGGCTTTTTGCTTCACTATGTCATCCTACACCATGGCGCTCCTCGTCAATTACTCACGGATCGCGGCCGTGCATTTTTGTCCCGTGTAATTGACGATCTTCTGCACTCTTCCTCGACGCAGCACAAGCTGACCACTTCCTACTATCCCCAAACAAATGGCCTTACCGAACAGCTAAATCGCACCCTCACAGACATGCTTGCAATGTATGTGTCCTCCAACCACCATGACTGGGACCTGGCGCTACCCCACGTGACCTTTGCGTACAATTCTTCGTGTCACGACACCACTGATTATTCACCATTTTATTTGCTCTATGGCCGTGATCCGACGTTACCACTCGACACACGACGCTGTGGCTCGTGCCGACAACACACGTCAGATCGCCCGCTTTAGACTTTCGGCTTCGCAAGCCACCCAGAAAGCCATCTACGACAGCCGGCATGTCGACGTTCGCTTCTCACCCGGTTCTCTCGTTTTCTTGTGGTGCCCAGTTCGTCAAGTTGGCTTATCGGAGAAGTTGTCTCGCTACATGGGTCCTTACCGTATAATCCGCCAGGTAACCGACGTTACCTATGAGATCATTCCTGCATCTGAGACCACAAGCCTGCCTGCAACCACACCCAGTGATGTTGTGCACGTCAGCAGGCTAAAACCTTACCACCTGCCTACTGAGGACCGTAGTTAATGTGCACAGAGACGGCGCTTTTACCGCCTGGGGGTAATGCTACGTAGCTGACATATCAGGGGTCAGAAGACGACAATGAGGCAGTGGTCTGTCGGTTGTGCGTGCTGTCCTCCATCTTAGTCGATGCTATACGCATCAGTTTCAATATAGATTCGAAATAGGCACGCCTCGTGTCATTTTTACATAACAATATGATGGATCTGGATACAACGAAATATTGGTTATAATGAAGTAAATAAACAGTAGTCATGCAATACAATTGAACCCCCTTTACAAGAGGGATTTGTATGCACTGGGCAGCAATTCTCGTCTCTTAAATGAGGTGTCACTAATACGCAGTGTACAATATATGCATTTTCTTATCAACCCCTATTTTAATATAGGCACATTGATGCCTCTTATACCCATTTGTCTCTTATATAAGTGACTTTTATAAAGCAATCTGACTGTGTAGTGTTAGGAATAAATCTTTAAAACAAATTTTTGACTACAATCAGCAAGTAAGATGCAACATTGTTATAATGAGGCTTGAGTGTATGCTGATTATATGCCTAGGTAGTTTTTCCCATACCTTTTAGCCTATATTAATTTGTGTAACAAGGTTCTTGTAACACACGTCTTTTGTTAAAATATATAATTTTGGAGTTTTACGTGCACAAAACATGGTTACATGAAGGTGTGCCACGGTGGAAAGATTTTCCAAGTTTTGTTTTACTGCCTTAGATTCTCCATTGTACACCTAAATTCAAGCATATGGGTGTTATTGCATTTTCTTCATAGTGAAATGCCACCACCACAGCTGGGATTTCATTCTACAACCTCAGTCTTAGCAGCACACTACCATAGCTACTGAGCCATCACAATGGGCGTGTTTTTTGTAAAAGCACTTGCTAAAACAGACATGCATTATTACAATTGGTACAATTGAGCAGTGAATGAGTTGACATATCATTTGAGCTTGCAAGTGCTTGCTAAAATTTGCAGTCTTACACTTGAAGCGTCCTTTTCGAATAAGCAGAAATACATAAATGATACCATGAGCATAGTAATAGCAGCAAGTTCATAAAAAATTGACTGTATCAATTTTCTTATCCCCTACATTATTAACCACTGTAAATGTAGGATGAAAGGCATTATAATCACCTTCAGGTTGCGCAACTCGAGGGCTTTTGCCAAATGGACAAACATGCGATCTTGATATTGCTGTGGGAGACCACGATGAAACTCCCGCAGGTTTCGAGTCAGCTCCCACTGTGAAAAACAATAGATATACATATATGTATATATAGACGTGGGACAACACTCTCTCGTCATTTATAGAGCATATTCCCGCCCCCCACTTTTTTTAAGGACAATAGTCTTTTTTGGGGACCTCTGACGCCAGAATTTTCGTCTGTCTGTCTGTATATTTGTCTGTTTGTCCACACTAACGATACTTTAAACGGCACTAAACGATACCTCAAACGGCCAACCACATTTGCAGCGCCCACTAATATTGCTCAAGTTTCAGTGTTCATAGTTGTAAGATTGTCAACTAAAAAGCAATTATTGTGCATATTTGAGGCACCATAACAACACGTCCATATTTTGCATGAGTGCCTTTATACTAGACAAGGTACACATAAGTAATTCCAAGGACTGTAGCGTTTATCACGCTGCACTGAAAGTGCAACACAATGCCCAAAAAGGCAAGTGTTTCTAACGCTTTGCTAAGATGACAAAGTGGTGGCACCTGCCCGTTGCTTTGCGTTCTACACCTTATCGCATCCGAAACAGCCGCGCATCTTTTTCAGTGGCCGCGCACCCCTTCCTTTGTTTTCAAAGATAACTGCAAGATAGCGCTCGTGTCTAAAGTGTCTCGATGCACTTGTTGGCTTTCGCTGCAGGGATCGAGACCCTCTAACGCAGCGCTTCCAGAATACAATTCAGCAATGTTTCTCGTGCCGAACATTAAATAAACGTTTTGTTCACTCTCTCCACATGCAAGACTATGGTCTTTTGACGACATTTGTAGTGGCAGATACGGGTCCAATTTTATTTTTCTTGAAGGGGCCCTGCAACACTTTTTGAGCGTGGATAGAGAAAACTGTCAATCGGGAGTCGAGGCTCCCGAGAACACGCGAGTCGAATATTATCACACAGCACGCGGCCTAGAATTCACAATCTATTCTCAGTCAGCTAAAAAATGCTTTTTCTTATCTCAAAAAATAACAATGCAAGCTCAAAAAATGACTCATTTACAGCCACTGTATCAGCCATAGGCTGATTTGAGCATGAAGCGCTCGGTTGTCACTGTTGCCGCCGTTAGTTGTCCCCACATGTGCGTGTGATCGTACTGAAAAGCCGCACACTCAAAGAAAAAAAAAAAAAAAAAAAAACTGGCCCCACATCTGCATGTTACTTTGCAAATGTTGTCAAAAGACGATAGTCTTGCATCTAGAGAGAGTGAACGAAATATTTATTTGGTGTTCTGCGCAAGAAAATCGGTGAATGGTATTCTGGAAGCGCTGTGTCGAAATGCCTCGAGCGTGAAGCGGAGGCTAATGAGCTCATCGAGTCACATCACACGTGAAACATGAACACTGTCTGGCAGTCATCATAGAAAACGAAGTGCGCGGCGTGCGTGCCCATCTTGGAGGCGAAAAGGTGTAGAACACAAGGCGATGGGTAGGTGCCGCCACCGTGTCGTCTTAGCAAATTGTTGGAAACACATGCCTTTTTGTGCAAGCGTTGCATTATCAGCACAGCGCGATAAATGCTACGGTCCTTAGAATTACTTATGTATGCCTTTTCTAGTATAAAGGCACGCACACAGAATATTGACGTGTTGTTATGGTGCCTCAGATATGTGCAATAATCGCTTTTCAATTGATAATCGCTTAAGTATGAACACTGAAACTTGAGTATTATTGGTGGACGCTGCGGATGGGGTAGGCCGTTTGAAATATTGTTTGATGCCGTTCGAGGTATTGTTACGGCGGACAAACAGACAAATGTACAGACAGACAGGCCAAATTTTTGCGTTGAAGGTATCCCGGAAAGACTATCGTCTATATAAAGTGCTCAAGGTCACGATATATGTGTGATGTATTTTCTTTTCCCGTGCCATCCCTCCCTGCTTAGCTTCTAAAGCACTTTCGTCGGGACAAGAGAAGAGAGAATGCGATTTCAGCGTGCGACAAGTATTTGTAACTCTGCTCGTGCTGGATGGATTCTAAAAATTTTTGTGGCGGTGAATTTGTGAGGCAATAAGCTCGTTTAGTGAATCCTTTCCATGGCTACATGAAAAAGTGTGCAGGGCCCCTTTAATACAGATCCAGCCCGCTGTATGCACTGGAAATGTAGTTCATCATACAGCTGCAGCTCAGAAGGCCTTGTAAAACTTTTCTGAGTTAATAACAGAATACTCTCACTGTTAGTGCATGACTCTTCACAAACCACATGCCACAAAAATTTTTAGAGTCCATCAACTAGTACAAGTGGACTTGCAGGTATTTGTCACACGTTTCAAGCACCTTCTGTCTCCTTTCGTGCCAGTGAGTGTGAATGCTATGAAGGGAGGAAGATGACATTAACGAGGGTCTCGTACTGGCAGACTTGGTGTCATTAGGTTGTATACGAGAGACTATTCATCAGCTGCCCGCTCGTAATAAGTTCACCTGCTACGTGACGCCACACATGCGCATAAAAAAGTGTTTCACACTCGTCGCTTGGCTTATAGATGGGGCTGACTGACACTCCTACTTCTAAATTCACATATAAACCCAAAAAAGTGGATGGAGGGAAGGCCGCTGTGACAGCTCAGTGGTTAGAGCATCGAACGTGTTATTCGAAGGTCGTAGGTTCGATTCCTGCTCACGGCTGGTTATTTTTTCACCCACTTTTCTTTCTTCTTATTTACATTCCATTGGTTCTAATAACTTCCCCTATACATTCCTTGGGCATTACTCGCTGTTAGATATCATTATTTTATATATATATATATATATATATATATATATATATATATATATACACGTATCGAAATATATAAAAATGCAAGAAAGAAAAATAATCCAGAAAAAGACTTCAACGTGTAGAATCGAACCTGGGACCTCTGAATTGTGAGTGCAAGGCGTTAGCCACTGAGCCACAAAAGAGCACCTAGGGGAGCACTTCCTTCAATGTGCAAACGGCAAGCTCTTTATATCTACCCATTTACCGCTAGTTACGGGCACCTCGGGGGGAACTATCGAGTTTTCAGCATTACCAGCAAGATGGCGCAATGAGCACGTGTTCCCACATCATCATGACCTGGTGGCGCGCGCTCTCATCTTCCAAATGTACTTTGTCCCACGGAGAAGGGGCAGGGTGGACGCTCATGCGTGCGCTTATCTCGCGGTGGGGAGGATCGTAGGTCTTGGCTGGCCATTGGCTTTCATTGCAATGATTCTGTTGTAGTTACTGGGTGCACAAAGGTCACTGCAGTTGTTGCACAGTCTCCGTTTGCGAAAAAGGCGCTCTTTTTAGACATAGCGAAGTAACGACTGAGACGCTTATTCGTGTTTATCTGTACCTGTGAGTACGTTTCGTGCGTCATTTGGGTGTAAGGAATGCGAGGCAGGTTTCAATCTGCTTGCCATTCTGCGCTTGACCATCCAATTTGTTACTATCGCGTTTATTGCTTCGCCTTTGTGGCAAAGCTGTCACTTTATTTGTCTGGTATGTCACATGACACGTGCTGAATGAATTGGCTTTTGGTTCTGTCAGCTGGATGGGTTGGGTGTTTATAGAGAGTAAGAATACTATAGCTACTTGACAAACCTGGCAAGAAATTCAGGTGAGAAATAATTTTTCATAAATGAAGAAGTATCCCTTACAATTCGTAAACCAAATAAGGATGAGCAAGCACGTCAATATTTTTTACCCCAAATCTCAAGCTATGAAAACATTCGTCAAAGAAGGTAGCATAAGAGTAATGCAACTTGTCCAAGTAATGGTTCTGAATATTTTTGATTGTTTAGACAATCACAGCAAAAGATTAATAAAATGCGATGTTTCATGAGTGAGATTTCACAAAGAAAACGGAGTTAAATTCACTATGCCAGAAATGACACCGACGATAACATTCTGAAATAGTACTTTCATTGTAGAGGCAGATATTTCATTTTTAAAAAACTGAACTACATTTCAAGCTAGTCAAGAAACTAAGTTTAAAAAATCATCCATGATTGTCGCAAAAAGAGCTTTCTTTCAGAAAATACATTCGATAGAATTTGCAGGGAAAAGAAAAATCAGAACATACGTGCGAGCACAGTGTTGACAACCGAACAGGAGGTGAAACACCCTGGAAAAACTTCATGAGAGAGACAATCTCTTCTGGGTCATGTGAAGCCACAAGTGCTCTTGCCATACGCCCTAAATGTGTGGCGGGGTTCTCCGCTGGAAAAAGAAAAAGGGCTAAATTACGCCATTCACTTTGCAAACCTAGAAGCAAGAAAGAAAAGTTACATTAGAAACTAAGACAGTGCAATACTTATTATACTGTTCACTTTATTTCCGAACCCCCTTTTTTAGATGCAAGTGAATTGGAACTGGCATTGGACAACAGTGGTCTACAGCCTCTTTGATTCAGCGCACTAAAAAAAAAGCTTTTTAATGGTAAACTTTACCTGCTTGACAGCGAGATTTTGCATATAACTTCTTTATATGATCATCGGAATTGTTTGCATGCAAAGTAAGCAAAAATTCTTTACACAATACAGTGATGCAATCAAGCACATCTGATTTGGAGCAATTTTTGAAGCAACGAAATTATGATTTCAGAGCACTTCAGAGCTCATAACTTTGCATCTTTGGGCACTCTGGAGCAGCTAATTTCCTATCCTGGAGTAGACTGAAGAGAAGAAGCAAGTTGCACTTACATTTAAGCTCCTGAATATATAATATGGGACTTTTACGAAAAGCTAGAAATATTCAATTCACTGCAACCTTCACAGAGAAAGCCATCTCCGGGTGCCTAAAAAACTCGAAGCTTCGCAAATGTTTGTTAGATGCTCAGAGCGTGGCCAATGATCATGCGCCCTTAGATGTTTAAAGTGTTGTTATTATGAACCGAATGACGCCACAGCAGCCAATGTGTCCTCATAACTTTCTACCGCTCTTCGGCGAGAAAAAAGATGACTTAGATGAGTATTTTCTGCCGATCTGAGGTGATTGCTAAGGACAAGATTTCCAAAAGACACGATTTTTAAAGAACAACTGGGCTAATGCTTTCAGCATGCTTTTGGTGGGGGAAGACGTGAAAATATTTGGCCGGCTGTCTCCAGAGGACTCGCTTGACTACAAAAAAGCAAAGGTGGCTGTCACTGGTCCCGTTAATTCGGGAGGCGATCGCCGGGCTAATTCCAAGGGCGAAGTATCGGCCCCCCAAACCGCACCACGAAAGCGTGGACAAATTTAAAAGTGGTCCTATTTGGCGCGCCAGCGGACGCCGGCTGCGGTCCAAAGAACAAGTCAGAGCCGAGAGTTGATAAACAAAACAAAATTATATTCTCAATAATGGCAGATAAAAACGATACACAAATATGCACACTTGACAATCGTTGAATATGATATGATACCAATCAAACAACCTACTACACAGTACAATCAGCCACATTCGAAACAACGGACACAAACAACAATCCGCTCTACAATGCAGTCACATGCATCGAACAACCAAGGCACTTAAAGACGAAAGAGTTCGAAAACTTATTGAGTCCAAAGTCCTTGGAACAAAAGACTAAATGATACTCTCACTCAAAGTCCAGAGTTGTTGTCGTTCCGCTGCCCCCGAAGTTTCTCTTCCAGGAAACCTCACGTCTCCACTTGGCCGCTCTCCAGGCTCCAAACTTCTTCGCCGGAAACACGTCGGCTTCCCACACGCAGCTGTTGCCACCCATCTTCGCTCGATAGCGGTGGACACACACTCTTGCCTGTAGCTCGAGTCTTCACCCCTCAGGTGGAAATCCTCTTCTTCTCCTCCTTTGTCACTGAGGACAAAAGGCTTCGCCCACAAGGCGGAACACCCTACGCACTCTGGCGCATACTTTCTTCTTCTCCTGCTTTGTCACTGAGGACAAAACCTTCACCGACAGACACGGCGGGATACCCTACGCACTCTGGCGTTAACTTCCTTCTTCTGCTGATCTCCCATCTCAGCTGCTCGGTTAAATACCTTCCGCGCGCGATTCCAGAAAATTCTCATCATTTCGTCGGCGCGATGCGCAGCGAAGGCAGGGGGAAAGCGCGAGACGGTTCGACGGCCGTCCGCGGCGGATGACGCAACCCGGTTCACCACGCCCCTTTCCATCGAGAAATTTCCAGGGCTTGCTCAGCCGCCGATGTGGGGTGAGGAGGTTCGTCGGCGAACCTAGGCTTTCGAGGGGAGAGGGACGCGCGCCCGGGGAGTCCTTGGACGCTTGTTTTCTTTTTTTTTTTTTTATCGTTGACCTCTCGGCGCTTCGTCGCGAGAATTTGGCGGCGCGCCCTTTTTTGAGCGCTCATTTTGTGACAGTGGTCCTATTGCAGAGATTACAGTTTACTGATGAAGGATAAACAAAGAAATGCCGTTCCAGCAAGTCGGAGGACCTTGAAACTATTTGCTATTTGTCTGCAGCGTTGTTCTGACCGGCAGGCTTAAATTTCGAAGACACTGAAAACCTATGAAGGCACGCAAGACCTCCTCGTTTTAGAGATTGATTGATTCATATGAGGGGTTTAACATCCCAAAACCACCATATATTTATAAGAGACGCCGTAGTGGAGGGCTTCAGAAACTTGGACAAAATGGGGTTCTTTAATGTGCACCTAAATATGAGCACATGGGCCTACAGCATTTTCGCCTTCATCAAAAATGCAGCCGCCGCGACCAGGATTTGATCCCGCAACCTGCGGGTCAGCAGCAGAGTACCTTAGCCATTAGACTACCGTAGATGGGCAGTGTCTTAGAGCAGTTTCTGAAGAACTGCCATAGCGAACTCACAGCATTCCTAAAAGAGAGAAACTGCAAAACCCTGAAACAGATGTCAGAGACATGTCACCACTTTTTATGGAGGCGCAACAACGAAGAAATCTGGGCCAGTTTTGGGAAGCATTTGGAATATCTAGTGTTGCAGGAAAGAATCAGCAGAGATGGGAATCATCACAGTCGTCCCAGATATTATGTTTCCTTTGTGACCGTATTGGACACAAGGCTTCTTCATGACCAGTGAAAACCAAGCAGCCCTTTTGTCACGTTTGTCAGAAAGCCGGTCGTCAAGTGAACACTGACTGTGAGAAGAAAGTTGGGAAGGACCAAGCTACGAGGAGCTACGAGTGCAGTAATTTTTGCTGAACGGGAAGAAACGAGAAAGAGGCTATGGTGCTGCGAAATATGGGTATATGCCTTTATCCATCGGACAGGTTTTTGGAAAAGAAGTAAAGGTACTGTGTGACTCAGGCAGCAACACTGCTATAGTGCAGCAAAACCTGGTTCCAGACATCACTTAGACAGGAAGAAACATCACTGTCATCTTTGCAGACGGAACATTCCAGGAGCTTCTAGAGGCGTGAAGACACCTTCCCTCACCTTTTTCACTGGACGTCTACTAGTCGAACCTACGTCCGTCCCCTGTATGAAATTATTATATGAAATATAATAATTCCGGCTGACATCACAATTTTTCTTAACTGTTCCAAATTGCCAACAGCACACAAGCTGTCGGGAGTGTTCAGGCAAGCGTCCTCTAATATTAACAGCGCCTCCGAGACTTCTCGTGAGGTGCAATGAGGTTGCGGCTGTATCTCCTCGCATGATTCTTCGTCGGAATCGTGGTCTTCATGGGCGCCCGTGACATCATTAATAATCTCTTGATCGGTCAGGAGACCACTCGTGGCGACACCATGATAAATCGCGATGTAGTCCTGAAAGGTCACATCTGTGGGAAGGACGGCATCGAAAGTCGGACAGTCATCGTCGGTGGACTCGGCTGACATCTCCTCGATGCCATTGTCAGCTACTGCTGCATGCTCGGGCCTCACAAAACCGCTGTGCCGAAAACAGTTGGCGATGACTTGCGGCGGAGTGTTTTTCCACACGTGGGCGATGATGTGCACTGCGCCGAGTAAGTCCACTTGATACAACTTTCCAGCTTCTGAGCATAGGATCATTTGCTCTAGCAGGTGCTTGCGGTACTTCGACTTCACATAGTGAATGATACCCTGGACCATCGGCTGAAGAGCAGACGTAGTGTTGGGCGGCAAAAAAACTACTTTGATGCTCTTCAGTTCGACTGTACAGTTATGGGCACTGCAGTTGTCAACAACCATAATTATCTTGCGGTCCTTCGACGTGAAGTGCCGGTCCAACTGCTGCAGCCAGCCGCGAAAAATGTCCGATGTCATCCATGCCTTCCTGTTCGCTGTGTACTCGACAGGAAGGCTTTTGACGTTCTTAAAACAACGTGGCTTAAGCGCCTTCCCGACGACAAGTAGTGGCAAGCGCTCTGTGCCAGTCATATTGGCGGCAAGAAGCACAGTTATCCTTTGCTTGCACTTCTTGCCACCAATGCACGCGTCCCTTTTGAAGGTCACCGTCTTGTCGGGCAGAGCTCTGAAAAATAGAGCAGTTTCATCTGCATTGAACACGTCACGTGGTTCATATGCGGCGATGTGCTCCAGCAGCTTCATATTTCTCCACTCGGTGGTCACGCTTTCGTCAACATTGGCCTTTTCGCCGCACACACTCCTGAAGACAAGTTCTTGTCTCTCTAGAAACCTCGCAAACCACCCTTCTGACGCTTTGAACGATTCAATGTTCATCAATGCAGCGTACTTCTCACTTTGCGCCATGATGAGAGGTCTGCTCAAAGGCAGATGCGCGTTGCGACAGTCAGTAATCCACCGGAACAAAGCTTCTTCGAGCTGGGGATCAGCTGTGGTTCGCAACCGCTTTCTAGAGGCATGAAACTTCTCGCTTTCGAAGGCTTGTTGAATCTGTGGTTCATTTTTCACGTACGTTCCCAACGTGCTCCGCTTCACGTTATACTTGGTCATAACCTGCTGTCACGATTCGCCGTTCTCCAGTGCTTCCAAAATTTCCACTTTAGTCGCCAAGTCCTTCGTGTCGTAGTTCTGCCGCTTTTTCGGCGTTGCCATCACTGTAGCGCACGATGGTGGTGGCATGCAAATACGGTCACAATGGAAGAAAAAGAGAACTCCGCAAGAAGAGATGGTTTCGACACGACAACACAAGGGAAAATGGCGTCGGAGGCGCTGAGTGGAGAAGAAAGAAGACGCCGACGTTCGGTGACGCTGCGATTGCCCCCACTAGTTGATGATGATGGCGATGCCACTCAGGTTTCAGTTTCACCCCAGTGGTGCCAGCGCTGCTTTATCACACTTTTGTGTAGCAGCAGCCGTCAGCATTTGTCCGAATTAAGCGATGCGGAGCCGAATTCCGATGAAATAACGAAGGTTTGGTCCCATAGATTAACATGCACTTTAGCCGGGACCAATAGAGCTGTCTGAATTATCCAAATTTCCGAATTAACGGGTGTCGAATTAACGAGCTTTTACTGTATAGCTAACCCAGATATAACAAAATATTCGTTATGATGAAGTAAATGAAGAATAATCTTGTAATACATATAGTTAGAAATATACCTTCATAACAAATTTTCAGATATAACAAACTTATTTTCGTGTTAGATGCAACTTCGTTATAATGACGTTTAAGCGTGGACTATTTTAGAATGGTCGAGTTCTCGCAAAGGCCTTCGTCTTCAGCCAGAATGTTGAATGAGAAACCAAAGCAGTGGGCGGCATTTTCCTACTGCTCACCATAAGATAGACAATGCCCTCTTACATGTACATTTGCAATGACTTTCGAAGTCAACAGTCACGGGAGGAGGAGAAGCTCAAGTCTATATGCACCTACACCTTTATTGCACAAGATCACACCAAGAATTTGACAGAGCTTGCAAAGCACAACATAGAAACCAAGCAATTATGTGAGCAGGAACACTGGGCAGAGTGTTGTTGTCCCGTTGTTCGTGCTGTTTCTTGTTTTCTACGAACATTGACCGAATGGCCCAAATAAGCATTGTAGTGAATTTGAACAGTTCTTGGCTTCAAACAGAAACAGACAATGAGCACGCAATAAGGTAATAAGGGTATTAAATGTTCACCATCAGTGCCCTTTAGCAAGTTGGCCAAATACAGTAAAAGCTGGCGTGTCTACATAGTGACAGAGCATAAAACGATGGAAGTCACTAGTAATACTCACCAGAAAAGGAGATCCTATCCAGAGGAATCTTTGGTGGTATTTCACCTGGTGGGGTCACCTGATCCGATGGGAAGTACTTTTTCATAACACCAGAGCAGGAAAGTGTTTTGGCCACATCCGCTGAGGCATTGCACAGATATCTGAGAAATAGTATGAAATTAAACGCAACGTTAGTTACAAACGCCACGTAACTACACAGGCCAGATCAGCGGTTCACTCAACGACAATTGCTACAGTTTAAACCGAGGCCGCTTTTCCCGAGTGGTTTTTCTCATTATGATGGTGGCCTTCAGATTAAGGTTATGCAAGCAGATTGTCGCTCTTACAGCATGAACTTTCTACAGACTTCTCTCTGCGCACACATACCACCTGGAAAGACGAGTGCCCGTCCCATCCACATTTCTTCCACTGAAAGGTAACATACCGAGCCAGTGACATCTACGTATTATTTTTACAAGAAAAAAAATCACTATGGACAAATACGCTATTACAAAGAAGTGTAGTTAAATGATATGCTTGAGGGATTTGTAATGACAAAAGTAACAATCTAATCCTGAATAACACTACGGACACATCTCATGCAAAATAGGCACGGGCAATTGAACAGTTCAAGAGAAGAGGTACTGCAATACAAGTTTAAGTTACACTTCACAAGAGCTCTTAAATGAACTCTAAGGAGAAATAATGATTTCGTTTAGATTGACAAACTGCCCACTCAGAACTCTAGTGCCATATGTCTCATGATCATAAGTTCATTATATTAGTGAACAAAATCAAGGTTCAAGCTTAATTTTTAAATTTGGCACCGAAATCTCTGTCAGACATTGTAATCATCGTAACACTGGTTCGATCAAATTTTCTGAAACTTTGCATGCTAGGTCTATGGCACCCACAAACGACAATGTACCTCATTTTTATAGATTAGAAGCTATGTAGGATTCAATAGACGCCTTCAATATCTATGACCTTACGGTGTTTGGTGCGGGAATATCAAGGTGGTGTCTCCGCCCGCATTTTCTTTTCGCCCATTTTTTTACATACGTTCCTATTCCTATTGTGTCAAAAAATGTTGTTTTCAGAATTGTGAAATCGTCCTTTGCTAACATGCAAAAAATAGTTTTTGCTCTTTAGTGTCTCTATATAGCCGGCTTTTGATGATCAGGCATGCCTATAGATATATAGTGGAACTTCCATTATACGTTCCCCAGTTTTGCGACGACCAGCATTTTACAACAAATTGGTTTGGGCCTGGTGAAATCTCCGCAGAAATAACAAATTGGACCCTTGGGTATAGGACACAATTTTACGCCAACCCTTCATCTTCTGATGCCATTCCAATTTCGTCAAAAAGAAAAAAAAAACACCTTTACTCGAGGCAACACCAATAAAAAAATTGGAGAACCCTTAAGCTTCACCTCTGGCCCCTAGTGCGCCCTTCAACCATTAAGTGCATACTTATTATTATGTTTTGTTGCACACAAACCCTCAGACACACATATGCACACACACATGCTCACAGTAGATTGTACCAGCACGCACGCACAAATGGTACATACAGGTTTTTTATCCAAAGCAAGTCGCATGGCCTCCAATATACACGCTACGCGCTCACTATCTCGGAGGCAATAAAGAGTCTCACAATGACTCACAGGTGGCAGCACATTATCTAGCATTTCCTGTTTGCTTGATCAACCTTTCTGGAAAGGCACGATATGTTTTCTACTAGATGGACATACATGTAGTTGTCCATTTTTAGAGCTGTTTGAAAGTTCCTGAGTGTTTTTAGCGACAATGGCTGCACTATCCCGGCCTTTTTCGACATAGTTTGATGGCCTCCAAATTGCGTCTACAAATGACCGAATGGGCTCGTTTTCATTGTGACACATGTCGAACAATATGCGTTAAGAAGACTCCTTTCACTACATGGCATTTCTGCAGTGTTTTTTCCAAAAGCAGCAGCAAGTAACATCGTAGCTTTGAGGTAGGACACCTGCTTGCCACGCGAACGGCCCGGGTTCAATCCTCAATGGGGCCAAAAGTTTTATTCTTTATTTTCATTGCTTCTTTCTCAATTTTGCGCTTACGGACGATTTTGCGCTCACAACCAACAGTGCCGACACCTATGGCAGAATTTATGCGACATGAGCTCTCCGCTACCGCGTTAAAATATTCGCGAGTGCAAAATAAGAACTTGCGTTTTCCTAGGCTGAAAAGTAGAGACTGAGCTGGTACGTCTTCTTAGAATGTAAAATTTATTCTCCAGGCACTTCACGCGATGCTGAGCATGCTTTGATTGCATGCGTATTCAGGATTATTACCCAGACAAGCTCTATCCCCACAGAGTGGCTTCAGGTGGCTCAAAAGCTCATCTCCGAAATTCCAGTATTCTTGCGTTTTCAGTCCATGGAAACCTTTCCATTCTGCAGCACATTTTCATGGCCGGAGATCACAATCATAGGGACTACTATGCGCATCCATAAGCCCTTACTATGCACGGATGCGGATGCCCCAATGTAAGAGAGAGTTCATCTCCTGCCTTTGTTTGTCGTACTCGCACTCACAAGCTTGACCATGCAAAAGGGCAAGATGCAGCTGTTTTCATTGTGCGAAATAACTTTGACTTGTCAAAATTAATAATGACAGCGGGACATTACGAGCTGCACTTCATAAGGCAACTAATTCCAACGTGCAGTCGCACACAGCTCAGTCACGCATAAAAGCATTTTACGCAAACTTGTGGTCCGTCGTCATTATGTGATGGCAATGACACTGGATCCAACTCTTCTGAAGACAATGAGGCTTCGGTTTTACGTGCAGGAAAGTTTTGGATTCGATTTATAGGGAGAACGATGCACATTGGATTCAATTCTTTGAAGTTAGAAATAAAAGTTCACTTACAACTCTTTCAGCTCAGTAATGCTGCCATTAGCTGCCAATTGCAGGAATAATTTAATCTAAATGCCTCGAAAAAGTACAAGGTAATGCCGAGGGCTCATTCAGGCGGCCGGTACTTATTGTTTGGACAAGGATGAATGTGACTACCTATATTCTTACTTTTTCGACTATACATCGGCCAGATTATACAACGGTTTTGTGTGGTCTCCTGAAAGTCGTATAACAGAGGTTCCACGGTATACGTATACAAATCATGTCAGCATCTCTTTAACGCTGATTTCTAGGACTCGTGTGCTAAATCAAGCATAAAAATTTTTCTGTTTTTAACAATGCCAACCGAGCCCCCTTGCTTTAATACTCTATGTTTCATAATAGCACGGCACTTTCAAATGTCTGATAGCAATCTCAAGAACAGATAAGCAAGAAAGATAAAAAAAGCAAAGCATGATCACATACCCAACAAAATTCCTCAAAAAGCCCAGTTGTTTTTCATTCAGCGTTGGGATAACAGAATTCAGTGCCTGTTAAAACATGAAGAAACAGTAACTGAAACAGAATTGTTATTAATAACAATTCAGACAAAAAAAATAATTATTGCTACCGGGGTCTTCTTATTTGGAGCACTTTTGGAGCAGCAAAATTTTCATTTTAGAGCACTTTGGAGCAGATAATTTTACATGTGGGAGTACTCTAGAGCAGCTAATTTTACACCCTGGAGAAGCAAGTCGCATTTGCCTTCAAGGATGAGAATATTTGTATGGGGCTTTTATGAAGAGCTAGAAATATTCAGATTCATTGCAAATCTCAGGAGCACTACATAGTTCACTCAAAAATTTTAAAAATAAGGGCGTCATGCAGTTAAGCAATCCGGAACAACCTGTTCAGCGATTATTTTTGACACTATAAACATAATAGTATCGGATCAGTAAAGATGTACTTTATGAAATAACACCCTAAATCCATTTGTGTG
Source organism: Rhipicephalus microplus (assembly GCF_043290135.1). Classification (NCBI taxonomy): domain Eukaryota; kingdom Metazoa; phylum Arthropoda; class Arachnida; order Ixodida; family Ixodidae; genus Rhipicephalus; species Rhipicephalus microplus. Next base: position 137,519,194 of record NC_134702.1, on the reverse strand, counting down.
GCTATCAGCAGGCATGGTAGACATATATTCTGCATGGTACAACAATCCGTCAATGCTCCCGACTACTACTGTCCCTGATGATTCCAAGGCAAAAGCCAGTTTCTGTTTCTTCACGATCGATTATATTGCTGGGCGTAGCATGACGCTAGCCTTAAAAGCCAACCCCTCCGACACTCCCTTCTCTCTCTCTGTGGCTTCTCTGTGACGGAGCTAGAGCATTGCTACAGTGCTTCCAGACTATCGTTAGCCTATCGTTAGCGCATGGGCCGGGCTGTCTGGCAGATAGAGATCGGCCTTGGTCGAGCATCTGCAAAAGGGTTCGAAAGTGCGTTCAACAGCTAGGGGTCTACATGATTTGAAAGCAGCACGAAAAAGTAATAGTAATACCGCACAGGGTCTCAGGTCCTTATGCAGTTTGCCTAAAATGACTCGAAGGTGAAAGCCACTTTCTGTTTGTTGTGATGGCAATTATATGAGCATTCTTGAGTAGTTTTTGCAGTTGCCATCATATTTTGTGTAATGCCCAAATAACATACCCCCATGCATCGTATGCTTTGGACGTGGGTAAAAGTGAACAAGCGAGGGCGACGAAAGCGGCTGTAACAGAGATGAAAAGAGTTGACTCATATGCGCTGCGCAGAGGGTATACGAGACAACACCATCCCAGGTGCCAGGCCTGCCTACAATTGCTGCTCAAGCAGGAAGGGAATGCTCTACTCGTTTTCCAGGAGCATGAAGGAATGCGAGGGGATGGATCGGCGGGGCAGGGAAGGGTTGCAGCACTAGAGCAGCCACATCAAACATTTCTGAGGGTGCGGTTGCGATCGATGGCATGCGCTTAATTTCAGCAGGTGCGACAGAAGATTCGTATACCCTTGTATGCTCTCAACTTGAAGGGAGCGTATCTTTTTTGCCACATACTAAAAAAAGTTGTTGCAGGGCTTTGTGAGTAGCTATAGTAGGCAGCACTGCTGTTACGTACACATGAGAACACTTCGAATTATCCAACATAAATAGAAGTTGCAAATCACACATGCATACGCTGTCTACATTTAAATGTGCAATATTTCTCCCTACAAGTTCAACAACCAACTTCATTCATTCTACTATAATGATGCAACGAGATCAAATATCATCAGGTATATACATGTAATCATTAATTAGACTGAGCTATTCTGTGGCCAACCTTGAGTTCATACTCAAGTGCATCATGAAGTGTTTGATTAAAATAAACAACAATTTAAAAATATGCATCGGGCAGCGTTTTAATGCAGAATAAGAGTGAAATGATTTTCTACTACGCTCCCAGGATGATACAAATGGATGCGTAAAGGAGCAAAAGCGGCACCACTAACCTCGCTAAGAAAGATGATGCAGCCCTTGTCAAGGGATGGAAAGTTCACCTGAGAACCGCACACAAACAGCTCCCCATCGATTATACGGCGTACGCAGTTGGCGAGCGACACCTGTGCCGCCACCTCCGTACTGCAGCCGGCCATAAAAAAGAAAGCGACATATGCATGGACTTAATACCTCAAGAAAAAAGACAAATGACAAATTATTCCATTTAAGTGTTGAGCAAACCATAAAAACCATGTACAAAGGAAAGTTTTTCATATAAGCATCACCTGACACCGATCACTAAACTTGAGAAAGATGAGAACGCGCCTAATTTTCCTTAGTCAAGCTGAATCACTCAAGGAAAGCGCAGATCACAAAATCAGGATGTGCATATTGTGCATCAAGTATCTCGCAAGGACCCTCTGACACTATTCGAGTCCCCATTTCTCAGTCACAGGTTGCTTGCACTGAAGGATGGACAGATTAATGCAGCATGAATGGCGGCGATAGGGGCACGCAGTCCGAAGCTATACTACCAAGACAACTGGGGGTGAGATCGCAACTCTCTGAATAAAGTAGTAATTGATGGTACGCAGAAACGAAATTTAGCTTGAGAATTGCCGTGCACAAGCCAAAATGTCCAATGTTGTTCGATTTGTTGCAGTGGAAAACTGTCCCCTACAACAACGCTTGTTTTGCTTTCAAAAGTTTTTGCAGGTTTGAGTCATGCCATCTCTTTTTTTGGCTGCGACAACAGCTGAAGCCTACTCGATCTGTTGCAGATAGCTCGAAATAACCCTCACCATGCAACTCTCGAATGCATGGGTCAACTGCACGCATGGAATGGTGTGGTGTCCTGGCAATAGCAGGGACAGTAGCAGCAGTTGTAGCCCCAAAATACTACTCAATGTCGTGTATGATACACAGCAGGCAAAGGTGCTGCTGGGAAGCAAACTCGTAGAAAAAAGTGGGCTCTTCAATTATGGTCACCCAAATACGTGATACTTTGCATTCTAATACATACTAATAAGTAAGGCAACGCATCAACTCTTTAATGAGCAGGGGTAGCAAACAGTGTCGCAGCTATACTCCGTTTCACACATCATGTGCAACGTGGTAGAGACTGGAGACTTCTTGCGGTAGATGCATTCGCGTATAAAAATAGTTCCTTGTTTTTACAAGCCTGGATATATGTTTGTTTTCGTTTCAGGTTGACCATTGAATGAGCATGTTTGTACCTTACAGAGAAACAAACCTTGTTGCACAGTTGTCATTATACAACATGGATCGCTTAAGGTCCCGTTCGTTTTCCTGCCTTGGTGTTTTGTTTTGCAAGCCGTAGCAGCAGGTCACATGGAAAAACCTGCTCGGCTCGCGCGAGGGTTTAAGATGACAAAAACCGGCTACAATACGCGCTGAGTGGTGAATTTTGCTAACCAAACTTTTTGCACAGCTTCTGCAGTGTTGCACCTGATGTGTGAAACGGAGTGTAGGGTGGAATGCCTTACATAACCGTTATACAGTTGAGCTTTTTTATAAGGGACACTGATATAAGAGACAAATGGGTATAAGACACCAATGTGACTTCAGTAAGATAAGGGTAGATAAGAAACTGCATATGAGGTACCCTGCTTATAAGAAACATCTCATATAAAAGACGAGAACTGCTGCCCAGAGCATGCCTCTTATAAAGGGGTTTAACAGTACTGCGTAAAAACTGGATGTAGTTGTATATTTTTTGCGCTATAAAAAAATAAAATAATAAAGTGTTACCCGGCGGCAAGTTGGTGGACACTGACTTCAGCCAGTTCCCTTTCCCACAGAGGAATCTCTCGCTTCACATTGTCCTCAAGAAGCACAGATACTGTTGCCTGAAGAGAAAATAAGACAGCCTGCACATCTACAAGGGACAACAAAGAACATGCAGGTTTCATACACCTGATGGCAAGCCACCAAATTGAAAAAAATAATAAAAAAGCTTTCCAGCTTACTTCAATACATGATAAATGTTCTAATCGTTTGGAATTATTCCTGCCTCACAATCAAAATGACTATGCAACACAGATGCAAGCGTTACTTTTATAAACAAAGCAAATAGAACATCAATGAAACCATGATATTACAGCAAAAATTAAAGATTTTGGTGCCAGCAAAAAAAATGTAAGAGAATTGGTTAGTATTTTTTTACACAAAAAACATCTATGAAAACGCATTACTTCCCTTCCGAATGCAGCTGACTGGCTGCGTTTTACTCATAGAGGCACCTCGGGGGTCTGTTTTTGTCCCTACATAATTATTCAGCAGGATTTTCACATCCGGCAGAAACGTAATGAAAGGCCACGGCTGTACTTAAAATTTTCATCTATTTTTATGGTGTACAATGCAGCAATATTTTGCATGAACAGCAGTTGATGCAGGAACTAGGCATGATGCAATGCCCAAATCAGGTGAAGACATTTTGAGGTACCGCACAGCTGTACCCTGGAGGTGTAAGCCTAGGCTGTCAAGGTTAGCACAAATGCCCACACAGCGAAAATCCGATTCCAATGGCATACAAATATAACATGCATGGTTAACACCTGACATAACTGTATGAAATGTAGATTTCGAGTTGCCTAGATAAAGGGGTCACCTTGCAGTTGCCATGCAAAGTAGCCTTTAGCTTTTCCAGTGGGGATGTGGTTTTCTTCGTGGTAAGTGGACGGCATGCCACACAGAAGCCCTTCAGTCGCTCCATGTCCAAATGGCATACCAATTTCTTCTTCACCTGTCAAAACGACAAGAATAGAGACGAATCAGACATAGGATTATATGTGCTTTAGCACCAATATTCAGACAATGGCATACTGCAGTGCTGAGTAGCTGCCTCAGGGTAATTTACAGCAAGACCCGGTACAATCAAGATCCGGTATTCGGTGCTGGGTCTTGATTGTACAAGGTCTTCAGCCCCACAATGGCCGGGACAGTCAGGATGGAAGCGAAAGGGGGGGGAGAGGAGCTGGAACAAAGTGTCACCTAATGTTGCCATTAGAAACACCTTTCCCACACCTTATCATTCTTAGGGGAACTTGGCACCAGGATTGGAGAAACACATCAATACTGATCGCCAGAGTGACTAAAATGCGGATGCTAGCTTTGAAGCTATGAACTTTTGTTCTGCAGTTATGTTTCAACACATAGTGACTGCAGAGGGTACCTTACAAAAAAAAAAAAACTATGAGGCTTACCCAAACAAGAATAGTTAATTGCAACAAGTGAGAAAATCATATCTCACAATTTTCAGTCATAATCGCAGTCACAAAAAAAGAAAAAAAGAAGAGGGAGTTGGAGGAAGAGTCATGAATGGGCTGGGCCGCAAGTGATAGGTTCGAAGACTGCATGCTGCCCGCCGCTTGCTTGAGGCCTATGTCATAGGTTGAGAGCAAGAACAGCAAGACAGTAGTGGAAGTTTGTGCATGACGGTTGCCAATCCTGCTCAGCCTGTTGAGAACACTTTAATTGCCTATGCGATCGGACAAAACAAGGTCTTATATTTGAGACTGAACCAGTTTTCGTGAAATAGCTGTTGGTATGCTAGGTGCCTGAAATATCAATGCACCGTTCTCGTGGTCATAGCACTATTTCACATTGTTCTGCAAATTTTTAAATTATGAATGTATGAATATTCAAAATTTAGAATATTTTTTTCCAATAGTGTTTCCTACTTTATTTATTTTGCACTAGACTTTCACTACGACAAGGACTTGAAGAATTACAGGCCGATCAGCTTGACTCCATCACACTCGTATTAAAGCAAAGTTGCCTTTCAGGCTCTGTGGAAGTAGCAAGGCAAGAACACTTTTATTGACTGATTAATTTTGATAGCCAAAAAGAGTATTTGACACTAGCCACAGTCGCAACAGGTGGCGATAACTGACTCTCTGATGTTTAAGTGCACATACCGTATTTACTCATGTAATGAACGCACTCGCATAATAAACGCCCCCCTACTTCAGTCATCAAAATTTGGATTTTTTTTTCGCCGAGTAATAAATGCACCCCCTACATTTGTCTGCTGCAGTCCCCCTAACTGACATCTGGCGCCTCCTCACCCATTGGATCTCTTCCGTTTTTTATTACTTTCCCCACCACCCTCAACTGAAGCCCCTATACTTCGTAAAAGTACTGTCATATCTTCTCTCTCTCGCAACCTCCTCTCCAGCCCACTGCTGTTTTTTCTTTTACTTGCCACAGTCGCGCTCCCTGTATTGTGCCACGAGCTTGCTTCGGTGGGGAGAGGAGGAAGCAGAGCATATCAAAAGAAGTCTGTACTGAAGTTATGGAGGCCTTACCCTCAACCACCTTGGCTCGACCCCCCCCCCCCCCCCCCTCACCCGTTGCCGCATGCCATATTGTTTTTCTTTCTATCTGTGTGCAGAACGTCCCCTCTTATCTGTGCGCCACAGCAGTGTTCACTAACGGTGCGAGTGTAGACATTGCAGCTGATGAGCACGCAGCGAGCGAAAGTCACGAAGCTGCCCGCGCCAACCGATGATCGCTTCCTGTGAATACGAAAAAGCCCAATCATGTGCAGGCGATCTTCGAGCAACGACGACAGGATTTGCTGTTGCGAAGGATCATTCGTCACTATTGCGTCGCAGATTTCTGGAAAACCAGAAAAACATAGCTTGTCGTCCAGAAAAGATCATGACAATTTTCGCAACTTGGTAGCACCCCTGATTTCTCGCTTCGCTTGTTATTGGCACGTAGAGAAACTTCTCATGTAGAAGCGAGGCGGCAGCCGTACTTTGTTGTTAATCTTGTTATTGACGATTTGTTTTGATGCTGCGGTGATAGCTTGTTGCAATGCTGGTTACTTGCTACAATGTTAACGCCATCATCGCGGTCGTCATGTGAGGTTGCCGTGAAGTTGGCAAAGTGCGTCGTAGCGCACGCTTTTGGCCACCTCTCAAGATCACAGCAGATATTGCCGTTAAACTATTGCAAGAAAAGATAGCCGCAGAACGCTTTCATGCCGTGCATGGGCAGCCCGAGGACAGCTTGCAGAAGATAGTGCCAACAACAACTGAACATGAGTAAAGTGCAACGAAAAAGCTGCTTCTAAACAGTGTATGCTTATGTCAATTCCGAAAAGCCAAGCAACCTAACTTTTTTTTGCTTTACCGCATTTTTTGCCCCCCCCCCCCCTCGAGAATGTTTTTATAAATTTACCCCACGTAATAAACGCACCCCCTAACTTTGCTTTGATTTTTCGAGAAAATCTGTGCGTTCATTACGCAGGTAAATACGGTATATACCCTATAAAGCGGACGGAGGGATGACATCCACCTTAGCTATGTGGTACAGCACCAGATGCATTATTCGAAGTTCGAGTGTTCTGATCCTGCCAGAGGCAAGTTATCTTTTCATCCTCTTATCTTTCTTCACATTTACATTACGATTACTTCTAATAACACCCCCTATACTTCCTTGGCATCATTGTCTCTTAGTTCTTCTTAATATTATGTGTAAGAAAGAAAATGAGCCCTTAAATTTACACTTCTTGTCTAAATACGAGCAATACTATGTGAAAACCCAAGAACTCAGGAAAATAAAAAAAGGGTGAGCGGTTGCCTTGCTTTACCAGTATTCCACTGCATCTCACCTTTGGATGGAGGGAGAGGGCAGTTTCAAAAAGCTCCCCAGCCTTTTTGTAATTCTCTTTGTAGAAATGATACGTTCCAAGCTCGTATGACACCTGAAACAGTAATAAGACAGTGAAGTAAAGGTAACAAGTTTCGCGACTAATCGACTTCTTTCTATATTCTGTTGAAATGCACATTTACCGCTGCAAGAAGAGACCCACAGGTTACAGAAGAAAGGGCCAATCATGCATCTGATATATATTTATAGGATATTGCAGAAGGGTGTCTTGAAGGACCAGTTGGTACAGGATAATAGGATGAAAACGGAGTAAAAAACAGGACGAAGAAAAAATGACCCCGCAACACAAGCGCTGATGTTCCATATTGTCAAGGGGTCGTGATATGGACGAAGGGAGCGGACTGCATGTAGAAGAATAAACTGTTTATTCGAGCCGAACTTGTGGCCACGTAAAAAAAAAAAGTCAGCTTACACCGAGACACTTGCACTGATCGTCGAACGTCGATCAACTGAGAAGCGGCGAAGCGTGGCGGCACTTATACACTCACCATCGAACAATCTAGCGTTATCGCTAGCGACGACGTACATTCCAGAATAATCTGATCTACGGCAATAATCTAATCTACAAAATGATCTACGGCAGCCCTGAAGCTTCTCGAACACTGTAGGTGCAGTTCGCGCTGAGAATTGCGTACAGCATAACGGCGTGATAAGAAAACTTGAGGAAGGAACGTGGCATTGCCCCCCTCTGAAAAAGGCATTTTCCCGATGCTTTAACAGAAGATGAGAGTGTGATAGTAATGTAGGAAAGTAAAAATAATAAAGTATGATACAGCAATAACGATAAAGCACGATACAGCAGTAATGACAACAACAAAATACACTCTTTCAGTTCCTTAACGTTCATGAAACGGCTTGAGGCACGCGACATGGACGACTTCAGGCCGCGATCGGCGTTGTTGAGAGTTCGTAATGCCGTCAAGGACAACATGGTAGTCGAGTAGGCTGAGTACTACCCTGTATGGTTCGAAGTAGCGTTGCAGAAGTTTTCATTGAGTCTACGTCGGCATATCGGCATCCATACCCAAACACGTTCACCGGGCTGGTATGCCATGAAGCGTCGCCGAAGGTTGTAACGGTGGCGGTCGGTCGTCTGCTGATTCGCGATGCGCAGGCGGGCGAGTTGATGAGCTTCTTCAGCGCTCTAAATATAAAAGATGACGTCGCGGTTTTCTTCGCCAGAGATGTTCGGCAGCATTGCGTTGAGCGTCGTTGCCGGGTTTCTTCCGTAGACCAACTTGTACGGTTGCATTTGCGTCGTCTCCTGCACGGCCATGTTGTATGCGAAGGCCATGTACAGAAGAATGGCGTCCCACGTCTTGTGTTCGACGACGACGAACATGGCCAGCATGTCGGCGATTGTCTTGTTTAGCCGCTCAGTGAGACCATTTGTCTATGGGTGGTAGGCAGTGGTGTGGCAGTGGATTGTCTGGCTATGTCTCAAGATCGCTCGAGTCAAATCAGCAGTAAAGGCCGTACCTCTATCGATGATGACAACATCTAAGGTGCCATGACAAAGGACGATGTTCTCAACGAAAAACTTTGCTACCTCTTCGGCGCTACATTTGGGTAGGGCCTTTGTTTCCGCATAGCGGGTGAGGTAGTCAGTAGCTATGACGATCCATTTGTTTCCTAAAACTGAAGTCAGAAACGGCCCCAGTAGGTCCATCCCGATTTGTTGGAATGGTCAGTGAGGTGATTCGATCGGCCGAAGGAAGCCTGCTGGCTTTGTCGGTGGTGTCTTGCGTCGCTGACCGTCTCGGCATGTCCTCACATAATGAGCGAAGTCGGCGGTAAGGCGGGGCCAGTAGTACCTTTCTTGTATCCTCACGAGCATGCGGGAAACACTAAGGTGTCCTGCTGTTGGATCATCAAGCAGGGCCTGGAGGAGTTTTCGTCGCAGAGCTGAAAGCACCACAAGAAGGTACGTGGCTCGAAGTGGCGAAAAGTTCTTCTTTTGGAGAAGGCCGTTTCGCAGCGAAAACGACATAAGTGCCCATTTGAATACCTTCGGAACAATGGAGGTCCTGCTCTCGAGGTATTTGATTAGGCTCATAAGTTACGGGTCAGCCCGCTGGCGTTGAGCGAAATCGTCTACAGTTATCGTTCCCGAGAAGCAGTCATAATTCAGGTCTTCGGGTGGCGGTGGGTTGACGTGGGCTCGCGACAGGCAGTCTGCATCGGAGTGTTTTCTGCCGGACGTCTAAATGGCGGTAATGTCGTATTCTTGAAGTCTCAGGCTCCAAAGGCAAGGCTACCTGAAGGGTCTTTCAAGTTAGCTAGCCAACTCAAGGCGTGGTGGTCGCTCACAACTTTGAAGGGCCTGCCGTAAAGGTAAGAATGAAACTTTGACGTCTCCCAAAAGGCACTCCTTTTCTGTTGTGGAATAATTGCTTTCTGCTTTGGATAGCGACCGGCTAGCATAACTAATATCCCTTTCCAGTTCATCAGTTCTCTGCATAAGGACGATGCCAAGTCCTACGCTGCTTGCGTCAGTGTGCACTTCTGTTTTGGTGTTTTCGTCCAAATGCGTTAGTGTCAGAGGTATCTGCAGGCGTCGTTTTAGTTCCTTGAATGCTTTCTCCTGTGGGGTTTACCACTTGAATTTGATGCAATTCTTGTAAGGTTAGAGAGTGGCTTGGCGATGTCGCAAAGTTTTTGACGAAGTGCTTGTAATAGGCGCACAGGCCAAGAAATCGACGCATGACCTTCTGTCGGCGCGCGACGGAAGTGCAACGATGGCGGCTATTTTTTTGCGGATCAGGTCTTACTCCAAACTTGCTTATCACCTGGCCCAAGAACAAAAGTTCTTCGTATGCGAAGAGGCACTTTCCTGGCTTCAGGGTGAGTCCGGAAGTCTTAATGACTTGAAGTACAGCTTCAATGCGCCAAAGATACTCATCGACGCTTGAGGGAAACACAATGCCATCATCCAAGTAAACGAGACAAGTCTTCCACTTTAATCCTGCCAGCACTGTGTCTATAATGCAATGAAAAGTCGCAGGTGCCGAGCAAAAACCGAAGGGCATCACTTTTGAACTCGAAAAGGCCGTCTGGTGTTACAAACGCTGTCTGTTCTCGATCTCTCTCGTCTACATCGATCTGCCAAATGGCTTGAAGTACAGCTTCACGGAACCAAAGATGCTCATCGAAGCTTGAGGAAAACACAACGACGTCGTCCAAGTAAACCAGACAAGCCTTCCAGTTCAATCCTGCCAGCACTGTGTCCATAATGCGTTGAAAAGTCGCAGGTGCCGAGCAAAGACAGAAGGGCATCATCACCTTGAACTCGAAAAGGCCGTCTGGTGTTACCAACGCTGTTTGTTCTCGGTCTCTCTCGTCTACATCGATCTGCCAACAGCCTGTTTTGAGGTCCATCGATGAAAAGTATTTGGCGCTGCGGAGTCGATCAAGGGCGTCATCTATTCGGGGGAGAGGGTATAAGTCTTTCTGCGTTATCTTTTTGAGTCGGCGATAGCCGACGTAGAAGCGTAGTGTTCCATTCTTTTTGTTCACTAAAACCACCGGTGACGCCCATGGACTCTTTGAAAGCTAGATAATGTCGTTGCGGAGCATTTCATCGCCTTGTTTCTTTATGGCCAAGCGTTCTTGCATGGAAACTCTGTACAACTCGGACGAAGTGGCCTGGCATTTTCTTCTATTGTGATTCGATGTTTCGCAACAGGGGTCTGTCAAATTCTTGATGACGACGAAAAGCAGTTCTTGTATTTCAGAAGCAGGTTTTCGAGCTGCTCTTGTTTATGCATTAGAAGGCTTGGATTAACGTCGAAGGCTGGTCGAAGGGTATCCGTCGTTGGAGTAGAATATGCAGAATCGGTGAGGGCAAAAGTGTTGCTGGCTTCCAGTATCTCTTCGATGTAGACAACCGTCGTGCCTTTGCTCACGTGCTTGTAGTCGTTGCTGAAGTTCGTGAACATCACTCTTGCGTTTCCTCCTCGCAGTTCGGTTAATCCTCTGGTGACGCAAATTTTGCGGTTGATCAACAGGTGTTGGTCGCCTTCAACGGCGCTTTAGTCTATACTACAGTTAAACCTTGTTGTAACGAGACGGGCTATAACGAAATAATGGATATAACGAGCAAATCCTAAATCCCCTTGAAAGTCCCCATACAAACCAATGTAATCAAAACTTCGTTTTAACGAGGCAAAATTTGCCTATTATGGGATATAACGAACAAATTTTGTTAGGAAGTGAAATTTTGAGCCGATGTCACGACAGTGCACAACGCGAATTTGAGACGGGGCGCGACGCGAGAGCTGTATTTAGCAGTTCAAAACTCCCGCCACGCGCCCTCCAGCAACGCGCGCAAAGCAGGCGGCACGCGCTGTTTCCAGAGGAGAGGTCGCTGCACGTGCGCCGCTTGGCTACCACCAACAGCGGAGCGCTCCGCGAACGTCTCGCCCTTTTCTTTTCTTTTGTGTCTTCTTTATATTCTCCCTCTCCCCTTTCTCATGGCGCTGATGCGCGCTTCCTAATCTTACATACCCCCTTCCTCTTGAGTAACCGGTTCCTAGAGGGCAGCGCCTCTTTACAGTCACTTTCTCTGCAAGTGTTGCCGCTCGCCGACGTGAGCCGCGTTGCTTTTGCGTGCGTGTTTCTTCTCTTTTTCGACCGCTTCCGCCTTATCTTTTATCGTGCTGCGCTCGTAATTCCAGCAACATGAATGCACCAGGCCGGAAGCGAAAGCACATAACGCTAGATCAGAAGGCGGCTATGATAAGAGTCGTCGAATCGGGGACCAAGAAAGGCAACGTGGCAAGAGACTTTGGCGGATCGACAAGCACACTGTCAACCATCTTGAGCAAGCAGGAGTCCATCATCGACGCTGTTGCACGTGGCGTGAAAGGAAGCGCTAAGAGGATGAGGGCACCTGCCTTTGAAGCGGTCGAAAGGGCCGTTTTTAAATGGTTTTTGGACACGCGGGCCGTGAATTTGCCGGTGAGCGGCGCCTTGCTGCAAAGAAAAGCGAGAGACTTTGCCTGCATCATGGGCTATGACAACTTCGTAACAAGTTCGGGTTGGCTCCAACGCTTCAAAGAGCGCCACAACATTGTCGGGAGAGGGGTCTGTGGCGAATCGCAATCTGTCGACGAAGCAGAGGCTACCAAGTGGGTGAAAGAAAACATTGTGCGGCTGCTAGAAAAATACAGCGCGGAGGATATTTTTAACACGGACAAAACCGCTCTCTTTTTCGAGATGTTGCCGCACAAGACGTTAGCCCTCAAAGGCGAGCCGTGCCATGGCGGCAAACAAAGTAAGCTGCGGATCACTGCGCTACTTTGTGCAAACATGACCGGCTCTGAGAAGCTGCCAATTTTCGTAATTGGCAAAAATGCATCCCCTCGCTACTTTAAGGGGAAGAGGCAGCTCCCAGTCAAGTATCGCAAAGCCTGGATGACCAGGGAGATTTTTTCGAAATGGCTTTGCGAATGGGACGAGAAGCTGGCAAAGGCGAACCGCAAGGTGTGCCTTGTTTTAGATAACTGCATCGCCCACCATAGCGCTGCCGTGCTTCAAAACATCGAGCTGCTGTTCCTTCCTGCCAACTGCACAGCGAAAATACAGCCGCTTGACCAAGGCATAATTATGTCGCTGAAGGCAGGTTACCACAAGCGTGTGATAGACAAGCTCCTGCTCAACATGAGGATGAAGCGAGACACCGATGTTGACTTGTACGCTGCGCTCGAAATGCTTCAGGCGGCGTGGATGAGTGTGACGGCGACCACGATCGCAAACTGCTTTCGACACGCCTCATTTGACGCCGCACCAGACGTCAGTGATGAGCCATCAGATGAGCCCACTGTGCCGGACGGTTTTGCCACATCAGACGAAGTCGCTGCATCATGGACGGCACTTCGTGACGCCGGTGTCGTGCTTGACAGTGAGTCGTTTTGCGACTATGTGACTAGTCGACTAAGTGGTGGCAACGGAGCAGCTCCTAGATGAAGATATTGCGCGCGCTGTCAGTGATCGTAACGAAACCAGTGACGATGACTCTGTCGACGAACAGGAGACAAACATGCCGACGGCGTCGGAGGCATTAGACGCGGTGGACGTAGTGCGCCGCTACTTCGGGGCTCACGAGGGCGGCGAAGATGGCTTGAATATTGCGGCCGCAGCTGAGCGAGCCATCGTTCGCATCAGGAAGATGCATCATCGTCCCATTACGGACTTCTTTGCAGCTAAGTCTGCCTGAAATGCAAGCTGTGTATTTTGAAGTGCATTAAAACAGGTGCATGACTTTTTCCTTTTAATTTGGGAATGCGGTTATTTTGTTGCATACCACCGTGCGGCAGGATGCTATTTCGCCCGCTGTTTTTTTGGGGTAAGTACAGTGCATAATATTTGCGGTAAATGCCCGCTACCGCTATAACGAAATATTGGTTATAACGAGAAAATAGCAGCGGCCCTCCAATTTCGTTATAACGAGGTTTAACCGTATTCTTATCATCCACTAGTAGAGGCTGGCTTATCTTGTTGGCAATGCGGACGAACTGTCACTCTGACCAGTGACCACACTGGCCAAGCACGAAAATAACCAAAAGCACTGGCATCAGAAAAGGCATCGTTCCGCTACTGCACCCAGCAGCAGCATGTAGGAAACTGAAATTCAACTTCGGATGGTCTGTGGCCCAAAAGCAAGCCAGCTGCAAAAGCAGGGCAGTCTTATTGCCATCGCTATCGATCAATGGCGGCCTCCATACTTAGTAAACAGTAGTGGTTTCTCTTGGTGCCAACACACTAGGCTTGTGCGAATATTAGAATGCTTTGAATATTCGATACCAATAGTAGAGTATTCTAATTTGCTTCGATTTGAATTAAAACTATTGGAAATTTTGAAGTATTCACAATAAACAAATAGGTGTATATTAGTCCACATGGGACCACCTGTAAAGGTGCTTCCACTGCAGTGTAGAGGTAGTAAGCCATGAAATCCGCTCTGCCGCCAAGCCCCCCTTCAAATTTAAGGGGGGATGCTACACCTTCCAAAAACTCTTTTATTTTTGCGAGTACCTCAGTCAAATTTGGAGAGCCTATGTAGATTTTACTGCTGATTTCAAAAATCTAATTCTTTTTTTGCTGTGACAATTAGTTTTAAAGATATAGTGAACTGCGACTTTTTCAATTAAGGCCTAATTAGCTAATTAACTGTAACTTGGATATTGATGTGCAACCTATAGAACCAATTCGGTATGTTCACAGTGTGCAATAAAGTATAAATCATTGTTCTGGGCTATTTCGAAGCAAAGTTGTGGGATGTTGAATATGACATGAAAAATTTCCCCATCTACACTTGAAACAAAAGATCCATTTAGAGAATTTTCTCCAAAAACTATTACAATAAAACTTACTTTACGACACATCCCCTGCATTTATCTTCGAAACAAAAAAGAAATCGTAATGATAACCCAGATAGAACAAGAGATATTGCTCCGGCATAATGGGAAGCACATGAAAATTGTCGTTTTGAGAAATCGAGAAAAAACGTGGGCACACATTTTTATTGCAGAAGATGCAACAAGACAACCTCAAAACGCACCAGAAGCATAGTCTGAATGCATTCTGTGCTCATGCCTCCTCTTCACTAGCTTCCGGAGTTCCAATGAGGCTGTTCTTTTCTTGTTGGAGACAATGCTGCGACGGTGGTCTTTTTCTCTCGCTCTCCTGGCACCAGTACTTGTCGCATTCATGTCCATTTCACCTAAGATTGCCGTTGCAGAATTCAAATTGCCCGTGTTGAAGCGCAGCACTGCTTCTGCAACAGCTGCTTCAACAGCGAACAGGGACGCATGGTGCTCCTCGGGGGCCAAACTCCAGATTACCGAATGTAGGCTCTCGTTGGAGTTCTGCGTTTTGCCGCGTTCGCACCTCTGAAGCAGGGCTCTTTCCGAAAGCCGGGTATAAACCGGTAGTAATGCCTCTGCCACGTCTTTCGGTAGATTGTAGGCATGCCTGGGGTCGGGCTCACCCTTTGCTTTTGCGGCATTGTGCCGACACCATGAAGTTTCACCAGCTGGGCACAGACTGTGGTCCGAGCATTCATCAGTGGAGGTGACGTGGCGGTATGTGGCCATCACAGCCTTTTGCATCTCGCCCACGTCACCTTCATGCGATTTCAGAGCCCGGCCATAATATGTGCTCAGCCTGGTGATCAGCTCACCTGTGAGCCTGCCTTTCCCACCAAGGCCTCTTTTCCCATCGCACTTTTGTTTCTGCACCAGGTTTCTCAATGCGGTGCCCATCCGTTTCTGTACATGATTAATACAGTCTTCCTTCTGCACGTCAATGTAACCATACACCTTGGCGTCTTGTATGGCGCAAAATGTCCTAGAGTCTCCATCAGACAGCATAGTTGTGTAGCGCAGGCCATGGCGTTCAAGCGACCTCTGAAATAGAATTAGAGCCGCCTCCACTTCCATTTGCCCCGCTTTGCTGTTCGTATTTTTTTGGCATTTGTGGTTAGCCTTCCATTCTTGATAGCCCTCACTACTAGGCTTTGGGCCCACCTCGCAGCCTAGGCAAAAGTTGGAAAGAACGACGTAGTCCAACACGTAGCCACTAAATAATTCGATAACTCTGCCCACGCCGATGTGGGAAGAATGGCCTCGCGTCTTCCACGTGCCGTCGTAGCTAACGGCAATATTGCCCCGGCGGCCGAAGCTCAAGTCATCACAAATTGTTCTAACCTTTTCCGCACATTCGCTCATAGCGGACTCAGCCGCTCGCGTTGCAGCGGGTGCCAGCGTGTTCTTCAAATGCCGCTGAAACGTCTTGTGGTGCATACCGCGGTGTGAGATGCCCATTGTTGCGAAAATATCGTTCATTTTCGTTTGGCCGTTGCCGGTAGCCACCATCGCCCTCGAAGCGAGAAAATTTACTTCAAACGGATTGCACGTTTTCGTGCCGTTCGCGCGGGGCGAAGTCCATTCATTCGCGATCTCGCCGCACCTTTCACACTGCACTAGCACTTTCACGGCAAATCCGTAGTCCCGATCCCCTCTGACGATCGTAGCCGGTCCGTGGCAGGCTTTGCAACACAAGGCACCCATTATCGCGTTTAGGATATCTAGATGCATAAGCAGATAAGGAGCAGCGTGGTCCGAGTCCTGTGCGGTTGCCTCGCTACAACTCGCGGTGAAAAAGTCAATTTTCCGTGCAGTTGCTGGCGCCGATGAAAGCCGGTCGAGCGTCGCTTTCTCCCGGGCATTATTTTCTTCAACTTCGGCGTTTGTCACCACCTTGGCGTCGATTCGTAGTCGTCCGGAGTTCGCTTCACCGTCATCGTCGTCGGAGGCAACGCGCTCGGTCGCACCATCGCTGAACGGCCGCGGAGCGTCGACACATCGTTCGTCGGAGTCAACCAAGGGCTCTGATGACTTCGTAGACTTTCTCCCACGACGTTTGCGTTTCCTGCGACCAAATGCGTGCACGGTCCGATACATTTTTGCGTTTCCAGGCATGGCGATACGATCAGAAGCTTCAGAGTGCTCTGCCGATTTCGAGGCGTCACAGCGGTAGCCCTTTCAAAATAGCATCGGGTCGCGTATGCAGGCGCAAGCCGCGAGCTTCCAGCCAACCGGAAAGCGCCATTTCAGTCACGTGTGCCGTTTAGCCAATGGCAGTGAGCGCGGCTCTTTGTCTTTGAGGCCCCGTTTTTCGAGCCGGGGAAACGCTCAATGTTGCTTACTGAATAAAAAAAAACAGCTGAAAACGCGTTCTTTCAAACAAGACCAAAATGGCGCCGATCGAGCGCGTAGTTCCCGCGTATCGTAGAGCCGAAACCTGCGCTATTCGCCCTCAATTTAAAGGGCAGGACGCCCGTTTTCGGTTTTTTAAAGTTGAATAACGATAAAAGTTGATGGTATTCGGCTATGAAATTTTGTAAATAGGTGCGCAATGATGTCGGGAACGCGAAAAGAAGGTCCGCGAAAACTCGATTTTTCGGCTGATTTTCGGTCCCGAAGTGCCGCGTCCCCCCTTAAAGCTGCACTGCAACACATTTAGAGCAGGGTCACAAAACGCTGCCGATTGGTAGCCAAAGCTACCGATAACACACGAGCTAAATAATATAGCGCAACACAGGGTCTGAAATTCACAATAAATTCTCAAAGTCGGCTAAAATGTGCCCTCTTCTCTCGACACATGACGCCACAAGCCAAAAAATCACTCGTCACAGCCATTGCATCGTCCGCTTGCTGATTAGAGCATGGCCCACTCTGTCGTTACTGGGCCGCCACTTCTCTATGCGTGAGTGCGTGATAGCTGGCGTATTTGAAGAAAAGAAAAAACAGAGTGAAAAAGTGCTAAAGATCACAAAATGCCGCGACATATTTTCTTTCCCCCTGCCATCCTTTCTGCTTAGCTTCCAATGCTTTCGTTGAGACGAGAAGAGAATGAAATGGCAGCACGCAATGAATCTTTGCACCTCCACTCTTACTGGACTGATTTTGAAATTTTTTGCGCCAGTGAATTCTTGTGGCAATAAGCTTCTTTAGTGAATCTATTTCATGGCTACTTGAAGAAGTGTTGCTGGGCACCTTAAGTGAACAGATTACCTTCACATCAATTGATCTTTAAAGCTTAAAAAGCTTGCTATCACAGCTTATATGCTTCAAGTATAATTAATTTCAAGATCTTATGTATTTTACAGGTTATTACTTGCATCCTACCAAAAGTCAAATTTTGCTACTACTTAACATTGTTCCGACTTCCTTCGAACGAAAAAAGTGGCATTTGTATAGAGGCCCTATCGCAATTAAAAAAATATATATTCCGCAGGTTAGTTAGGTAATAATAAAGATGCCCATTTTTCTTTATATGTCATATATACTGTTTGAATTTGATTCGAAATTATTTGGCCAAAAGCACTATTCGCTTCGAACCTAAAATTCACTTTCGCACAAGTCTACAACACATGTTTTAGACCTTGCAGGCATACTTTTATGCTTTGAAAATGGATCTAAACGTTCAAGAATGTGTTCACTGCTCGGCATTAAATATCTGATCCTGGAATTACATTGTTGAATTTCATTAAAGTGGAGCGGCAAAACAAAAAGTGTTTGTTGTGGCGAAAATATGTATGCACTTACTTCTACTGACTCCTGAAGTAGAACTGAGAATTTTTCGTTGAAGCGGAAATTCAGTTGAAGCAGCGTTCATTACAACTGGATTTGACTGTAATTAATATTAATTCCTGCATTTTCCCATAATTATTATGAGTTAGACTTTAATTATATTTATTTATTTTGAAGTCAGTCATGTTCTGTTTACGCACAAAAAGAATCAACCCTCAGGTTCAAGATACCTGGAATATCTGTCATTGGTACACTTCGAGCAAAAACAAAGTGTATTTTTAATTAATATAAACCTCAATGCTTCTGGATTTTTTTTTTTGCCACTAGTCCGAAGAACTAGCAAAAGTAACTTGCACACATAAAAGTGGACAGAGCCCCACATTGGTGCTAGATATTGAGTTTTAAGCAGCATTTCAAATGAAATCTTTCATCAATGAAAATCTCTACTGACCTGACAGCACACATCGTCGACAGTGGCTATTACACCCTTTTCCAGATTATGCTCGGGGTCTAAGATCTCGGCTTTGACAATGGTGAAACTTTCATATGTAGGAACCCGAATGTTCAACCCGCCTGTTGTTCGGAGAGACAACAACTTTTCCAAAAATGTCACTGCTTCTTCCAATTCCTCTTCACACTGCAAGGATACAAACAGCAAGCATAATCAATACTGTCGCTCCTGTCAAGACACCAACATCAGGGTACCAATTACATTTTTAATGAACTGACGAAATTGGAGAAAAAGGAAGACATTTCCTAAACATAATTTAAACTATCAGTTTTTTTTTATTCTGCTTTAAAACATATAATCAGCTTCCCAGCGAACTGATCTTTTTGTTTTTTGCAATGACGATGTGCAAAATTTAGGCATTATCGCCCCCTTTTTTCTATTATGAAACTTTCAAGCACAGACGACTGATGGTTCATAGTCTTCTATATCAACTACTAAATAACAAAAACTTACTCAGAAGTATTAAAATAACATATGTTAATAAAGGTAAAAAACAAGAACCTGGAAAGTGGCCAATATAGCAATTGTCACTAGAGCAGTATCTTGAATATACAAAATGACATCGAGATTTTAATGAAGACAAAATTCTTCAAATCTATACCCTACGGCAAAAATTTTACCCAGATCCGAGTATTGCAAGTATGTAAAGGCAACGCTCACTGTAACAAACCCACGTATAACAGTCTCAGACCCAACAGACCATTATTTGGCCTAGGTTTGGCCCAAGTATTACAGTATTGACAGCTTATGAAGTAAGTCGCCGGAGTTGCAAATATCCGCTCTATAAACGGTACTGCACTATAATAAAAACAACACTTTTCAAGGGCCGCAACTGCGAAAAACGTGTTGAGCAAGTAGCCTCCCGTGTCCGAGAATCGAAGCATACGATGTGTGGCGCTTACAACCATTTAAATTTCCGAATTAAAAAAAAAATTAATGTTCAAAGACACGCCTTGCCAACTAAATGAACACAAAAGAAGGGGGTTGCAACAAAGGAAAGTACCATTGCAGAAATTTGTGACTACTGATCAAACTGCCTCGATTATGCGCATCACAAAGAGAGAATGTCAGATCACGTCCAGAATTTCACGTTCTGAAAGACACCAATCGTTCGATTGCATGGGCACGTACCCGATTTCTAAATGTCGCAATCGAATCGCGAGCCATCATTCGAGCACTCGTTTTCATTAACAATATGTATCCCTTCTCATCAAGTGCAACCACCGCAAAGGCGTTTGTTGAATCCGTAGTAAACCGCACCTTATGTTGCACGCGACCCCAACAGAAATGCAGCCAACGCTGATTAGGCCTAGCGCACCCTTCGGTATGTTGTCTTGGGAAGTTTGTCAAAGGTCCAAGACATGTGAAAATAACATCAAAAAGACAGCCCTCAAGCACTGAGCCAAGAACAGCATGCGTGATACCTAGTTCGCCTTCGCGGCCGGGAGATCAAGAACGATGAAATCCCGCCAAACTTGAGTAAGACAGCGCACTGGCAGCCAAGGCGAAAGCTCGTGCCGTGAGACCGTAAAAGGCTTTATATGTATAAATGATGCAGCAAATGCGATGTGTGTAGCAAGCAAGGTAACGATGACACCTTTTCCAACAGGAAACTTAGGTGCAGTTAATAGGGACTGAATTGCACGAGCCATGTTGAGCTGTGTGCTGCTGGAGCCACGCTAGCAACGCTAGTGCACTGTAGCTGCGCCAGCACCAGTGTAAAGTTTTATTAGTCTCCGAGGCAATCGTGCTCCTCCCTTATTCGGCTTTCCTAGCTTCGTTTCCCTCCCTCAGCCCTCTGTTCATTCACTACGCGTCCCCTCCTCCTTCGTGACGTCGTCACTTGCTTCCCAGCAGCGCACCCAGCGCGCCTCCTTTGATACACGCACTCGCTACCACGTTTGTCACAAAGATTTTCCCGCAACTGCGTTATAACCAGTCTTTCATTTTAGAGGACTGCACAATAAGCTACTGCATATATACGGAGGTTCTATGGGAGGGTGAACAGGAGTCAAAAAAGACATCATTATAACCAGTTCTGCACTATGAGTGGTTACGTTATGAGTGGTCTACACTGTATATTGATGGATTGAAGGTCACTTTTAACGAACCACGATATGGCGGACTATCAGCTACGGTGGACGAAATCAGTGGCACTTTTTGTCGAAACTGTGCGTATAAAGCCTACTTTTGCTGTGTTGAAATGGGCCAACAACAGTCTTGAACATGCTGCTCTCTGCACACGAAAGCCCCAGTATTTATAAATTGCAGCTGGCAGCGATGGCGGCTTTCAGCCAAGCCAAGCATCTAGCCAATCTAGTCTGAGGGCATGTTGGTCCGGCTGCCATATGGCAACTCCACTCGTCGAGCAGGAGCAACTTTTCTTGCTCCACGGCCCGGATTCCGCACTCCGCTAGTAGATTCGGAGCAACCCACTCAGCGATAAAGCATTCGTGTGCTCTGTCTTGCAGAGACAGATTTCGCTCTGAGAATGCGTTGCCGACATTTCTGGCACAATCAGGCAGTTAGGTTCAACGTTTTTTGAGCCGGTGTCTAGTCACCTTGTGCATTTGTTTACATTCCTAAAATGGGACAGTGGTACCCCTGCATTTCACGACTGTGTGGTCAAAACGCACGCTTCGCAGTGGTGACACAGTAGCCATGGAAGCATAAAGAGCGAAAAAGAAAATATTTTTAGTAATAGTTTAGTGACATATGGGCAAACAACCTCTACCCCCCCCCCCCCCCCCCCCCCCTAGCATCTTCAACCGCTGATTTACCCATCATTAGAGACTGCCTCACTCACAGACACCCCAAGGTGTGTCTGCGACTCTGACTCTGTAAACCTCCAAGATATGGAGCTTTAGGCAATCTCGGAGGCATGCATCCTTAGTCTCCACCGCTGTACTCTCTACGTCAAGGTTATATATCACCATGCTTTGATGCCGAGTACATTTATTATATAATTTTCTAAAGACAATTTCAATATTGCGAGCGTTGTGGCCAAAAAAACTTTTGGTCACCTCATTTACCAGCTCGTAACATTGAAACTGAAAGGACGTCTTCACATTTTTTAATGGGTAAGGAAAGTTTCTTATTAGTTTTTCAGATAAAAAGAATGTACTTATTGTTCAAGGCAATCTCTTGAAGTTTTTATTTAGTCCAAAAGAACATTCACATGAGTATATTTTGCCAAATGATAGAAGGAAAGTGTCGAAAATTAGCGGCTATTTTCTAGTGCTCTACTCTCTACGTCAAGGTTATATATCACCATGCTTTGATGCTGAGTACATTTATTATATAATTTTCTATAGACAATTTCAATATTGCGAGCGTTGTGCCCAAAAAAAACTTCCGGTCACCTCATTTACCAGCTCGTAACATTGAAACTGAAAGGACGTCTTCACATTTTTTCATGGGTAAGGAAAGTTTCTTATTAGTTTTTCAGATAAAAAGAATGTACTTAATGTTCAAGGCAATCTCTTGAAGTTTTTATTTAGTCCAAAAGAACATTCACATGAGTATATTTTGCCAAACGATAGAAGGAAAGTGTCGAAAATTAGCGGCTATTTTCTAGTGCTCTTCTTGCCCACCTATGCCATTCAGGCACATCGGTGGACAAAACCGGAAGTCATCAAGGGTCTGTGTTTGTAAACAGTGAAAGGGTCGATATATGCTTACAAACTAAAATAAATATTATTATTTATATTAAGTCTACTAGTTCAGTTAGCTAATCAAATTTATGTTGTCAAAGTGATGTTACAGATTTACTGACTTTCGAAAATACACGGATTTTTAGTTGGTCCGGCTAGTGATTTCATCTTTGGGCCGTTTGGCAGCACTGAGTTCAAGTGTTGCTGCTGACTGAAATACAGAGCACAGTGATTGCATCGTCACTGAAGGGTGCCCGCCAATCGTCACTGAAGGGTGGTCTTTGTGAGCCAAGTGTGAATCAAAAAAGTTTGTTGCGCTTTGCGTCACATGTTCTTCATTCATTGCAGTAGCATTGTTAGGCACTGGGACCAAATTTTTTAAAGACATTCTCGAGCTCCAAGCAGGTGAGTCCTACTGCCAAATTAGTACAATAATGTGAAAGGTGCCTTTGTGATGCTTGGCTTGGAATAATTTGAACAACTTTGCATCGTCCGGCGAGCTATGGTTTCATAATTAAGGCACTATAGAGTTAACAGAATGTTCACACGGGAATCTTGCACCTTGTTATTTTTATGTTGCTATACGAGTAGATAACGACTCATTTATCGTGGCTGGAAACTCCCCTTGCACATGACGACTTTCAAAGTTGTTTCAGTGATTTTTAAACTTGTCATTTGTAACTTCTAATTTGTAAAGTATGCTGAAAGCTTGTTGAACACATGAGAAAAAGCATTAGGCCTTAAGTGGGCTTGTCTCTCGGCAGCAGTACGATGTGACCGCTTATTGTGGAACCGTGCGCATGAATGACTCCCACAAATCAAAATGCTTTGCACACACACGCACTTTCTTCGAATCAATGCTGAAGTTGTCAATTCCTTGCCACGTTATGGTTCACTTCGATTTCTCGAATTTCTCACGAACACTTGGCATGCCCAAAAGAACATTTTTTCAGTAGTGTCCTCACGATACACAGCACGTGAATGGCATCGTTACGTGAACAAGCAACTTCAACTGTACAATGCCTGAACTTGACCCTTATCCAAAAAGCAACCACATATACACATGCATACTTTCAGCTAGCGCCGGCCACATGTGCAGTCTCTACAGAATCAAATCGGAGGGGCAGGATGAAGCGTGGCCTCTGAACGACAGTGACGTCGAGGCACAACAGCTGTCCATGCCATATCAAGCTGCCCCAGAGAGTGACGGTGAAGTTTCAAGACCAGAAAGAATATTGAAGGACTGTGAAATTTCGTCAATATTCTGAAAACAGGTAACAAGGGCAAGCTCTGCAGTCGACCTTTTCCAGGTGGTGACAACATAACAGCAGTGGAAGCCTCACTGCTAAATTGAACTCTGGAAACTTTGTTACTGCCAAATGATGTCTTCATAATGTAAACACTATCACTTCAACATCTTCCCTTCCGACTAAATTTCCCACTGCTTAATGATGAACTGTATTACTTAATTATTTTATAGCATAGCATTACCATTCAATATATTTGGCAAACTTTCATCATCACACGCTCCACGAGGTAGGTGAATAAAAGCTTTGTGAGTACTGCCAACCCAAGCTAATATGAACTTTCCGTTTATGCTTTAAGGTAATTTTGTGTATCTGGAATTCACTGTCACTTCTAGCTTGACTGTTGCATGAAAACACAATTTAGTGCTGTATGAAAGCTAGTAAGTGATAATTGTTTCAACTGCTTGTGCATCATTGCTCTGCTTTTGCATTTTGAAGACACTGATGCCAGTGTGAACCCGTGCTTTCAGACACATCTGTTATTGTCAGGAACGATATTAAATCAACACAGAAGCATTTCTAAAAGAAAATGCAAAGCATTTGTTTGCCAACTAATGTTGATTCTATTGAGCAGTGAATATAATCTACTGCAAAAATCTGGTGACATACCACAGGGACTGTTTTTGAAAAGCTGGTGCAAATGCGTGCACTTGTGCGCTATTGAACAGTGGTTTTTCTTTTCCACTTCTTTTTATTTGTAACAAATTCACTTTCAAGTCAGCGCTCATATTGTCTGTTCTTTTTCTTTGTCTTTGTTCTTTGAAAGCGTAGGTAAAGTTTTTTGATTATGTCTTAAAAACTTCTCCAGACTTCCATGCTTTAAAACAATCAAGCAGCACCCACCTTTTTAGTGATTGTATCAGCCATTTCAGAAGTCACCACGGTTGGATCCACTTGACCAGGCCTGAATAAAACGAAAAAAATCTACTGCAGGAAGCTGTAATTTCCAAGAATCGGCAGAACTTAGTAATATGTAATACACAGTAAGTTAATGCATGAACAAAGATCACTATACCAAAATTAGATGACACTACTGTTGCGTTACAACTACTTTGATTCAAAAGCCACTGAAATGCTGTAAAGCATAAGGGCTTTCCTTTACCTGGATTGTGGGCATTATTTAAAATATAGTACTTCCTAACAGTTTGTATTATTATGTTTCTATTTTGTAGTCAGCATCACAACACTACAGCAGTAGTTCAACATATGCAGTGAAAACTTGTTAATTCGAAATTGCAGTTCATCTGAACTGATTGCCTGGTGCCAGCACAGGCCTGTGTATTTCTATGAGAGAAAGCTCCTGACAAATGGCAAACGACAATTCGAATGCGTCAGTACCTACAATGGTTAATTCTAACCAGGAGCCTCGTGGCTTCGATCACTTGTCGCAGAAGTCAGTCTTAGAGTGATCCCAATGTGTTGCAAAATCAGACCAAACCAAATTTACCAAATTTACTAGAGCTGCAAGACCATATAACAGCAGCATTTCTCCATACATGAGAATACGGACGCTGCACTAGAGCTCTTGTGCAAGCTGCAAACAATGGTCATCGAGTCGTGAGAGAAGCGTCAGTACAGAAAAACTTCGGTGATGCCAATCTCGCGGGGCCCATGAAAAGCATTCGTATTATCTGAAATTTGTATCACTAGAAAACATAAAAAATCGATACTTGGCCAAAGAGAGCTGGCGTACATATTCATTTATTGTTTTTTGGGGTCACAAAACACCTCATTGATTGCCAGTAATCTTATTAGATGTGAACGATCATATGTACACGTAAATTTACGGCGTGTGTGAAGTTAATCGGATCAGTTATGACCCGTGATAGCTAGTAGCTGATTCGAAATCAAAATTTTTCGCATGACACAAGAGTACTGTCGCGAAAGTGATCTAAAAAGTGACTTGCATGCGATTGGTGAAGGCCACAAGAATTTTGAACGGTGGACGTTTGCTACTATTTTCTCATCTCAGTCGTGTTGGGGACGTTCTTCAGGAGATTCACGGCCGTGCCCACTTAATCAGGAGGCTTGCTTGAAATTCGAGAGTCTCCCGTAAAAACTGGAGAGTTGGCACGTGTGCGTGTGTCCAGCAACCACGCATGTTGACGTTGCGAGGCTTAGCTCCTTTGCTAAGGCTGTCCACTTCCTTTTTTGGTCCTTGTCCACCTTTCATAGAATGTCTGACAGTGAGGACATGTCTTGCATTGACATCGAAGGCACGTGTAAACA
Source organism: Rhipicephalus microplus (assembly GCF_043290135.1). NCBI lineage: Eukaryota > Metazoa > Arthropoda > Arachnida > Ixodida > Ixodidae > Rhipicephalus > Rhipicephalus microplus. Next base: position 137,493,354 of record NC_134702.1, on the reverse strand, counting down.
AGGTAAAACGAAGCTGCCTCGAGCACAGCATTCCGCGCGGATGCATTCAAGAAAAAAAGAAAGAGCAACGCCAATGCGCCATTTGTAATTTAAACAAAAAGGCAAATGAAAGCCTTTAAGATTCCCGCACACAATTTCGGAGGCTACAGCTGATGGCCTATTCTGAAAAACTGGCGACATGATGTGCATGCTTGCACTTCGGTTCCCATGCCTGTTTGTGATTATCTTATCTTCCAGGACAGTGCGGACAGCGTCCGCTCATGCCTGTGAGGTGGTGCATATTCGTATCAAAAGGTACGAGGCGAAAATCTGTTTGCAGCAACTGCCCTCCATTACACTGCAGGCTAATTAGGCTTAACTGGACAACAGAATAATTACAATGTATTAACAAAAATTCGTATAAGCTGCGGTCATATTACCGATGTTCCATCATATAACGTAAATACTCGAATCTAACGCGCAACTTTTTTCCGGTTAAGCGACTTCATAAATCGCATGCGCGTTAGAATCGAGTACAAAAAAAAAACGAATACTGTCATTCTATTGCCATCGGCATTTCCAAAATGGCCACCCCCTACAAGCGTCGGCAAGGCGCGTCGGCCATTTCTGCCTATGTGTTTACCATGAGCGGTACTTCGTACATGTGCTGAGGAGTTCGTCATCTTGTAGTGCATTAGCATCGACGGCATGGAAGGACCAACTCCAAAAACTCGAGTGCACCACGATGCCGCTTTTAAAAGAAAAGTCATCGCGTGTGCAGAAACGGACAGAAATCGGGCCGCATCGCCGTCGTTTAGAGTTTTTGAAACGTGCGTGCGGGACCGGCGGAAACAAAAGCAGAAGATTGTCGACAGCAAAGCTTCACGCAAAGGCTTCAGTGGACCACAGCAGAGTCGGTTTCCGCAAATTAAAGAGCTGCTCGGCGAGTATGTGCTGGAGCAGCGAGCGGCACAGCGGCCCGTGACGACAGAACTGCTCCAAGTGCGGGCTATGCAATGAGTTTTAGAAAAAGGTCTAATCCGGAGCCAGTTCAAAGTGAGCAGGTGCTGGCTAACTAACTTTATGAAGAGGAAAGGCTTTTCCCTTTGAAGGGGAACGGGCACATGCGCGAAGTTTTGCAGAGGAGTACGATGAAAAGCTTCACAGTCTTCAGAGGTCCGTCCGAAACTTGCGGCACAACAACGGCTACCTGCTTGGCCAAATCGGGAATGCCGATCAGACGCCTCTTTACTTCGACATGCCTGGCACCACAACCGTCGAGAAGAAGGGGGCAAAGCAAGTTCGCGTGCTGACATCGGTCCACGGTAAAACTACAGTGACAGCAACGCTCTCTTGCACGTCAGATGGGCACAAGCTTCGCCCGTACCTCATATTTAAATGGAAGACGCTCCCAAAAGGAGTCGTTTTTTCGAGTGGTGTGATCGTGCGGGCCAGCGAGAAAAACGGGTGCGCGTTGCAATCGATGTCTTGCGTTGTTTTTTTTTCTCGTCGTGGAAATCGGGTGCGCGTTACAATCGAGGGCGCGGTAGAATCGAGTAAATACGGTATGCAAGTTACTGATGACTTTTAATTTTGATTGCATTAACTTTTCCATATAAATTAATACGTTTCGGAGCATAAGCACCATCATATATTTCAAAATGGGAGCTCTTTGCTGATGTCCCTATTTGTTTGTGCAAAATCCATTACAGTAAAACCTCAGTGATACGATCACGACCTGTATAAATTTGGGGGTGATAGAAATTCTTCTTTGGCACCAGCCAAGGCCTATTGACCTGCGATGTAATAGAGTACGATCGTCACGAACCGGTTTTTATCCCGCAACATTTTATACAAACGTAACGGTACCACTAGGGTGACAACAGGCACAGTCCGTGCTGCCGTGACAAACAGCAGTACAGTAGTTGTAAAGTGGCTTTCATCCCACGACATTTGATACAAATGTAACGCTACTACTCAGGTATTAACAAGCGCTGCCTGTGCGGCCACGAAAGACGCAACAAGCACGTGCAGGCACAGGAACCGAAGTGCTAACAGACAAATAAATTTCTTACACTGGGATCAGAATAAAGTTTCATTGTAGCCTTCAACATTGTGCACCCGAATCTTGTAGGCCCTATGCGCCTTCACTTTTTTTACTCGGTTACCGTAAAAACCCGCGTATAGCCCGGGGTTTTTTTCTAGATTTTAGGGTGCGAAATTTCGGCCCCGTACTATATGCGGGTCCCAAGAATTTTCGGCCCAAATTCAGTTTCGGTTTCGGCATAGCGCGGTGCTATCATCATCATCAGCTGTCTGCGCGCTTCTGCGCTAGGTAGTGTTAGCGGCGTTAGTCTTAACTGGTCAGTTGGTCAGTGGCCTTTGCTTCAACTTGGTGCCCATAATGACGGCCTCGATTTTGCTCCTGTGATTTTACGCCATGTCAGGACCGCGCAGGCAGTACTCTGCTGCTTTTAAAAGAAAAGTTATCGCTGCTGCCGAAACCATCGGCAACTGTGCCGCGGAGCGGCAGTTCGGAGTCAACGAGCGGAGCATTCGCGGTTGGCGGAAGCAGAAGGAAGCCCTCTTTGCATGCAGCGGCCAGCGAAAAAGTTTCCGCGGACCAAAAAATGGAGCATTTCCTGACGTGGAACGAGAACTCACAGACTTTGTGCGGGAGCAGCGAGCTGCACATCTCGCTGTCAACATCGAGCTGCTACAAGCGAAGGCAAGGGAGATCGCTCGAGACAAAGGCATTCAGCCGGAGGATTTCAAAGCGAGCAAGCATTGGGTGTCTCGCTTCATGCGCCGCGCTGGGTTCTCCCTACGTCGGCGTACGTCGATCTCCCAGAAGCTACCAGAGAGCTACGAAGAGCACCTCGTGGCTTTTCAAAGGTACATAATTGTGTTGCGAAAGGCAGTCCCCTTTCAGCTGGGCCAGATCGGCAACGCGGATCAGACGCCGGTCTACCTGGATATGCCCTCGGCGCTGACGGTGCATCAAAAAGGCTCCAGGCAAGTTATCGTGCGGTCGACTGGAAACGAAAAAACGCGGGTGACTGTAATGTTATCCTGCACGGCTGACGGTCGCAAGCTGCCACCCTACGTGGTGTTCAAACGAAAGACGCTGCCGAAGGGGGAGAAGTTCCCGAAAAATGTCGTCGTCCGCTGCCAGGACAAGGGGTGGATGGACGAATCGTTAGTCCTTGACTGGATAAAGTCCGTGTGGTGTCGACGGCCCGGAGCACTGCTGGGGCTCCCTTCGATGCTTGTGCTCGACGCGTTTCGGTGTCACCTGGCCGACTCCGTAAAGCGACTGCTGCGCGACTCCCGCACCGAGCTCGTCGTCATCCCGGGAGGGATGACATCACAGCTGCAGCCGCTTGATGTGTGCCTTAATAAGCCATTTAAGGACCATGTCAAGCGCCTGTACGTGGAGTGGATGAGGTCCGGAGAACCAGAAGTGACCCCTGCCGGACGGCTGAAACGGGCCTCGCCAGCGATGCTCTGCTCGTGGATAGTCGAGGCTTGGGCCTGCATTCCAGAGGCGCTCGTTTGCCGCGCCTTCAAAAAGTGCTCCATCTCCAACGCGCTTGATGGCACTGAGGATGATGTGCTGTGGGAGAACATTTCCGACAAGGGAGCTTCGGAAGAGAGTGCGTCCGACGACGAGGATGAATGAAATGTCAATAAATGCATTTTTTCCATTTTCCTCGGACTATATTCGGGTGAAAACTTTTTTTCTCACGTTTGCTATCCCCGAATTACACCCCGGACTATATGCGGGTCCGAGCTATATGCGGGTTTTTACGGTACTGTGCAATGCTCACGAGGTCAATAGCAGGAAAACGGACAACATGGTACTGACTCGCTACCGTAACCGTGAGTGTTGCACGCTAACCAAATAAAAAAAATGAATGCCAACCAACTGGCCCAAATTTCCGTTTTGCTGCAATGTATTCCTACCTGCCTTCGTGTGGTTTCACATTTAGATTCAAATGGCATTCGCGTCACGCTTCTTTAAGATATGTCGACGCACACTGCTGTCATCATACTGTACAATCAAACATGATCAAACACACATTTATATCGAATTATCGCGTATATTGAACTTGCAAGTTATCCCCTTAAAGTTCCTTTGAAGAAGTATAGAAATTCACACGTTTATATCGAACGGTATTTTTACCCGCCTTCAGATAAATCGAACGCCGCGCGAGCTGGAAGGTGTGCTTTGGCACTCGCCATGCCCTGTGACCTCTGCGGCATGAGTTGGAAGGCGTGTTTTGGCACTCGCACGCTCGGCGACCTCTGCGCGGCACCACGCCTCTGTAAAAGCCTGAAGCGCTCGGAAAAAAAATAAGGGCGAGAGGGTTCGGACTGCAGAATCTCTAACTTGCGGAATGGCTTTTTTTTTCTTTCTCTTCTTCTCTCTCTCATGCTTTCTCCACGTGCCCGTCAGCAGGGAGAGCCGGAACTAGGAACGAAGGAGCCCCCGTCCTACCCTCTTCGCCTTGTATATTTTTTGTTGCTGTTTTTCGAGTTTTGATCAGCCAACTACAGCTCGCGCCTTTTGCTGTTGCCCTCGCAGGTGGCCATTGTCTTTGTGTCTGTTGTCGCGTCGCATACGTACCATCGCATGCGCAGTCTTTCTCTTTTGTGTGAGTGGTGTGCAAGGCCGCTGTGAACTCTTTGAATTATTGACTTCTCGTGTAGCTGTGGCCAGCATCAAAAAGCGCAAGACCCTTGACTTTGCGATGAAGCTGAAGGCTATTCAGTGTGTTGAGGTGGGCAAGAAATGTTCGACCGTCGTGGACGACTTTGGGATACCACGGAGCACTCTGAGTACCTTGTTGAATAACAGAGGAGATATCGGAGCAGCGAATGTTGGGAGCCTATCATGTGTGTGCTTCTGCCCACGGGAATGTAGAAAAGGCACTCTATGCCAGGTTTTTCAGAAGTGCGCGTGTAAAATATTGCGGTGGATGGCTCGATGCCGATCGCCAAGGTCAAATGGTTTGCCGCTGCACTCGGTGAAACAACTTCACCAACAACGCTTCGTCGATTTAAGCAGCGCTACTACATTGTTGGCCAAACGAATTCTGGCAAAGTAAATCTGTCAGCAGCCAGGCCATCCAGCTGTGGATGACGAGGGAGTAGCCAGAAGTCTCCGTGAAGTTTTCTTTCGCGGAGATCTTCAATGCCTAGTGAGACCTGAAGATGGACACAGTGGTCAAGTGCTTCCGCAAGGCAGGCTTCGAGATGGTGTAACTTGCAGAAACCGGAGAAGAAGGGGACGATGAGCGCGTAGAAGACGCGTTTTGCGAGTTGTCGTCCCGCTTCCAGGCAGCAGTTCCACACGAAGTGTCTGCGAACGACTATCAGGAAGCGGACTGAAATGTCCAGGCCATTGCTAGCCTCGCTCACGAGGACATCATAGTAGCTGCGGTCGCAGGGACCTAGGATGCCCTGGCCAACAGCTCAAGTGATGAGGCGAATCGTCCAGACGAGGCGCTGGCTACACACGAGCTTTCTGCCGCTGAAAAAGCGGCAGTGTTCGACACCATTTGCCATTGTATTGGCTACATGGAGGGAACCGGACTGTAGCACCTGGACAGCCTTGATAAGATCGAGACTAGCGTTTTCAACTTCATTTCAAAAATGAAGAAGCAGGCCATGATAAGCGATAATTTTCATGCAATTAAATCATTCTGTTGTGGCGTGTGTGCGGAATTAGTTGTCCTTCTTGAATGCGCCTATTGTAGGTGATGATCGGCGACAGGTAAGCTCTCGGGACCTCTATTTTTTATACAAATTTTTCATATATAGAACTACTTCACGATCCCCTTGATGTTCGATATATTTGTGTTCGACTGAGTTACACATGCTTGCCAGGTACCCGCAAGCCATGCCTTTGCCATTGTAAGACGTTTTAGAAAATGTGGATGGGGACCTAAGAGGAAGAAAAATGTTTTGGGAATGAAGGTAGGCCTCACAGCGTCATGCACGATTGTTTAGGACGTGAACAGCTGTGAACTCTACGATTGTTCGGGCACGGCCGCTAAGTCTACCAAAAAACATCTCCAACACCACTGTGGTTAGAAAATAACAACAGAGGACAAGGGTTACCGAATTTTCTGGCCTTCATCTATAGCATGTGAAGTGCTCCTTAAGCCACTTTGGCAGCAGTACTCTGTTGTCCTCTGAAATGTGTACAAAAGTTAGGTAGGGGCTGCTAGTTGCCACGGGTATGAGCAAACCTGGTTCATTAATCATACATGTGCGCACATGCCGTATAGTACTTACAAGTGCCAGTATGACCATTGACATCTAAAAACATCACCGGCAATCATTCACAGTTGTTTGTGACGTTGCTGCGTCCCTGAGAAACAATAAATGAAAACATACGGCAGCTATCTTTTGTTGTGCAATCATTTTTCAAATTTTCTGGCAGTACAAATTTCAGATGAGGACAGCTTTGGTGATGATCCCCCGAGATTTCCATCACCGAGGTTTTACTGTATTTCGAAAGCTGCAAGAATGGATGACACCACAGAAATGTGAGAAAGTATCAGTAGGAGCATCTATGCGAATTCCCTTTAACACTGCTGAGGGCAGAGCTCATGTTTTTCATGTAACGACCAACTTCAGTATCTCATACTTTGTATTGCATGAACAGGTAGTAAATTCTGTGTTGAGGGTAAGGTCAACACTAAGTAAAATGGAGAAGCATGCAAAATGATCAAACTTGTTACTCCGTGAAACAACAAATCCTTCGCACATTTCTACCAGAAAAGAGGCTAGTAGTACAGGCGCACTCACAGCTGAACAGCAATCCCTTTAGCACTCTTTACAGGCACAGAGGAGCGCACAACTGTGCGCAAAACCCAGCGGGACTTGATCATGCAGGCAAAGGCCGCATCAGGGTTGCTCAGCCTCTGCTCCTCATTCAGATCAGGGCAACAAGTTGCTTTCTGTAGCTCCGCTATCAGTGTCTGTTGCATTGTCAGTGGTAGCCTGCAAGAGGGAAACGTAAAGCTGGCGCCCATATACAGTGGAACCTAGATACACTGAAGTATTTCCTACATCAAACAGTTGTACCATCTTTCGTAATATCTTGCTAAAAAATATACCACTGCCCTATGTGAATATCAAGCTCTCATTCATTTCCATGTCTGGCATATTCCATGCAAAGCCCCTGTAAGTGCGCTCTTCCAAACTGGCATATGACCCCAGTGTCATTAGAAATATTCAGGTACATGAAATGGCACTTGTCTTGGTAGATGCTGTCAAAGAGGCCATTAAATCTGATGAATAGTGCCAGCAACTGAGAAGCTACAAAGGCTGCAATTTATACTTAGCAAGTAGAAGCATGAATTTTTTGTAGAACCCATTTACATGAAGAGTGCACAGAGAACATCTAATGTTGAGCGACACAGAGCATTCCCATGTTGCACTAGACGGTCCAACTTAGTGCAGTCCGAGACTCCAAGCACTCCGAGATTCTGGCGGATACTCAAAATCAACTCAGGAAAAACAAAATACATAGCAAACAGAGTAATCCAGAACTGTTCTGCAAGTACATTCACGCTTGCACAGAAGTGTACAGTAAAACCTCCTTATTTCGAACCCGCTTATATTGAAATCTCGTTTAACTTGAAGTATATCCGCAGTCTCCTATGTTGCAATGCAAGTTTGAGAGGATAGTTTGAAGCGGCGGTCAGCAAAAGTCCGGCTAACTCGAAAACTTCGGCTGCAGCGTGCCGATTCCCAATCCTGATTTCATCTCAAATCTGCGGAAACGAAAGCCTAAGAGCCACTAGGCAATATAGTTTAGCAATACTAATGAGTGGCAGCTGAGGCACCCCTGTCTCACGACTTCCAGCACAAAAAAATATTTAAAAAAACGGTCTCGTGATCGACTGAAATATGCACCAGTGAAAAACAAGATATGCTTCACTGCACTACAGCAGTGACGTGCGGGCAGCATATTGCATGCTTCTGGCAATATCAGCGCGTCACGATTTATCCATTTTTTTTTGGAATTCGAAGAAATAATAAAAGATAGTCTGGAGAAATTCGCAATATATGAGAACCTCCGAGTGCCGGTTACTCCAGCAATTTGCGCACTTGCACTGCTGGCGGAGTTCTTGCCTGCAACGCTTACTTTGAAAACTCAGGTTGAAAGCTTCAATGATGATGTTTTCCAGCCAAAACCCATCACGAATTTCGCAATGCTGTCCATTATTAAATTCTTTATTTTACCACAAAGAATGGGCGAATGGTCGCATCGTGACATGCTGATGTAACGAGGAGCAGGTGAGATGCTGCCCGCGTGTCACTGCTATGTTGCAGTGAAGATGTTTTATTTTTCGTAGGTGCACATTTCAGTTGATCACATTTTTTTTTTTTTTGCGGTGACAGCAGTTAGGCTTGGAATTCCCCTTTGTTTGTGGCGAAATTGTGACCAGGCATTGCTGAAAAACATAACCCTTGGAGCCACAATATAGCCGGCACAATAAGTGACCAGCCCTGATTAATTTGAATAATTTTAGGTTTTCTTGCAACCCACTTTTCGCCTTTTCTGTTAATTCGGAAACCCGCTTAATTCGAAGATTTTTCATGGTCTCAGTGACTTCAAATTAACGAGGTTTTACTGTATAACTAAGTCACTTTGCTTGTGCAAAACAAATGACCTCATAAAAGAAGCAGCCGGCTGACCCAGCCCAATAAAATGTCTACATTGGGCTTCAGTAATCAGAACACGAATGAAAAGTGCAACGGGTTGATTTACTTTTGCTCGCAAAGGTCCATGTTCCAATTTAGGAAAGCGATCGCTTTCAGGGCCAGCAACTTCAGAGGCAGGGACTTGCGGTTTCCTGGCTCCCCTTCAGGTGAACCTGTTATTGAGGGCACAAAAGAAAAGTACTCTTGAAGAGAGGGAGTTAATTTTGTATTTATTATAAAGTATTTTGAATTTGGATTGTTGCCAAGGGTATCCAATCTACCCCAATAATCATGGCACAGGATGGTATGCAGCAAACTTGATGCGGCATTATTTCGCTACGATAGTAAAATTTCAGTTCAAATGTACAAATGCACACTAACAATCGACTCTCAATGTAATGTGTAGAAAACTTGGTGCAATTATTGCTGCATTTTTGTGCAATGAAATTTATGAATAAAACAACACTCATTTTTGTTTTGACCAATCGTAATGCACATGTGCACATAAATGATTAAACCTAGAACAAACATTACACAAGCAATTGTAGCATATTTCTCATGGTGGACAGCATGTAGAGGAATATTGGGAGCAGGTGGGGTGGGGAGCCCAAGACATTCGAGCCGTCGGTTAAAGAACATGAGCACATCTAAGATTCTGAGCTTGCATCGATGCGAAATTTCTTTATTATTCATAAGTGTTTGGGTTTTACATCTCAATACCACGATACGATTGTGAGTGAAGCCATAGTGGAGGGCCCCAGATATTTCAACCACCTAGACTTTTTTAACATGCACCTATATCCAAGCACCTAGACTTCTAGCATTATGCCTTCATCGAAATGCAACAGCCGTGGCCGTATTTTGATCCCTAGACTTGTCCGTCAGTAGTTGAGCACCATAACCCCTAGACCGCCACAGCAAGTGAACTTCTTTGTCTTGTTGATAATTAGAAGAAACATGTTGTTTCAATAGCCTCAAGCCACATTCAAACAAAAATTTCATTCATAAAACAAGCTGCAAGATTGTTTCAGGACTATTGAAGTTGCGAGAAGTAGGACCTCTTAGTTTCTACGCATCTCGCTCTTTGTCAATATTACTGTTACCCTTAATCAAAAGACATTAAACAAAGTGAGTTAAATGAACAATGCACTCCTAAATAAACTAAATATTTCATCTCGTTGCCTATCCACCTGACCGAATGTATTGCACCAGTGCAACTAAGATTTGTGCAAACTAAGAATTCAGCACAGAGCTCACTCTGAATAAACAAAATTGTAAGAGAAGTGATGCATACAATTTCCTGGTTCATTTGGCGTGCCATCTAGGTTGACCATGCCTGGGAGGCCGTTACCCTGCTGCACAGTGCCTCCATTTGGCCCTTGAGATGGTGGTTCAATAGCATTTGCCAAAAACTGGATCACAAGCTCATATGGAGAAGGATCTGCAAAATTGTAACCTACGAATTAATCATCATAAAAATGACAAAAAAACACTATCATGATTTCTAATAACTGTACTTCAGCGAATAATAAATAAGGCAGTCTAACTAAAATGTGAGAAATATATGGGATCTTGAATAACAATACCGCTGTGTAACAATTTTAACACAGTCCACTAATTTTTCCAAAACATTTGCTGAATAGACAAGCAACAACCATTCATTTCTACAGCGTTGCCTAGGAGCCCAGGCTTCATTTGTAGCACTGTACTACTACCAATGACAGCCATGATGATCCAATGTTAAATTGGGCTACTTGCAAGGTTACCAGCCATCCCAGATTTTGTGGGACTGTCCAGAATTTTCATGCGCTGAGAGTCCCGTGCCGTTGCTATAAAGACAGCTATGCATCCTGCATTTGTTCTACACTGTCCTGTTAGGAATATTTATGTGATCCAATGCTGGCTCGACAACGTGCGTCATGCTATAAAACACAAAGTTTGCACGATTCACACGCACGAACCAATGTTATGATAGCTAGCCGTGGCTTCTGGGGGCTTCCATCACTTTAGCTGAACTTCATTCCATATGAGATGCTTCAATTTCTGCGAGCACATTCCTCATCAAAAGAAAGTGTAGCAAGTGGTACACAGCCAGCTGATGTAACAGTTGGCTGCATATTGATTTTGCTGGCTCCATATGTTAGTTTAAACCCCCGCTCCTTTTGGCATCTCGACTTCCTACACTGAAAAATTGGTAACTCAAGCTACTTGCCATATGCTCCTTGTTAATACAATGTGTTCATCATTCACTGGCATAAACTGCCAGCAAAAACCTTGCCATTTTTCTTATGGCACTCCTGTTATTTGTATGCTGCTATTCTTTTATACAGGTTCGAAGATGCCTGTGTGGCAGAAATGTAAGCTAGTTTAGTTCTCTTACCTCTGTTAAATGACCAGCCTCTATAACGCCTGAGGTATGTGTGGATGTTTCTGAATGTGACCAGGCTATGAAGTGCGATGAAACACTGTGCGAAAATTAAGTCAGCAGCCACTAAAGTGCATTGATAAAGAGCAGCTATATCCTAGCAAGACACCAGCTAACGAAACTATCCCAAGTAGTCCAAAAACGCCAGCTCACGCAAAGGCGATTCCCTTTTAGCTCACATGAAACTCCCGCCGCACCACAACCAGCGAACTTTATAGAGTGTGTAGACGCGGCTAGCCCGCTGGTGTTCTAGTCTATCAGTTTATGAAAGCGATGTTTCAGTAGACAAAAATTTAGGGGGTCAAATTCCTGGTATGCCCCACTGCCCCAGAGCCCCCGCTGCAGTACGCAATTTCAGCACAGTACGTATCACTCACAAGCTAAATATAGGAAGTCACACAATGTAGAAAAAGAGCACTCCCCGAAACTAATTTAGCTTGGGAGTCTGTGTTCACACAATCGTGAAAAAAAAAAAACACTCCCGGAAACTAATTTAGCTTAGGAGTCTGGGTATCACGATTGCTTCCCGCCCGACGTTTAAACTTGTAGTAGGACCAGTTAACCGGCCCGGCGGGAAGTCATTCGGGAGTGGACATGACTTGTGGGCTGCACATAGGAGCTGCAGACGCTCTTCAACAATAAACGACAGAAACCTACATGCGTACCTGGTTTTTCCCTGGAGAGGTGCTTTTCAAGTAGAGAATCGTCGAGCAGGAAATCCAGCCATGTAACAACGTGAGAGTTGTTTGGCCTCGAAAATGGCAAGGGATCTTCACTAACTTCCATCGTGCGGCTGATTTCTCAGAATTAGCAAACCTAGCAGTTGTTCTGATCAATGCCAGCGGAGGTGCCACTCTTATTCAATCGTATATTACCATCTTTACCGGCCGAGACAAACTTTTAAGCTGTCAGCGCAGACTGTCTACGATGCGGTCTACGAATCGG